>NC_043020.1:1410529-1470529 GCF_006345805.1 Octopus sinensis | reverse complement strand
ATAGCGGAAATGTTGTGGGGAGGGGATGTTTGTGATGACGCTGACGATGGTGGTGGTGGTGGTGGTGGCGGCGACACCGGTGGTGGAAGGGATAATGGAGACGGTGTTGAATTCAGTGGTGGTGGTGGTGGTGGTGGTGGCGGTGGTGGTGGTAATGGAGACGGTGTTGATATCGGAGGCGATGGTGCTGGTGGTGGTATTGATGGCGGTACAGGTGTCTTTATTGTTGTTGACGTTATATCTTATTCCCGGGGTTCCCCCTTCTTTCTTTCTCCCTCTCTCTCCCCCTCCTCTCCCCTCTCTCTACAAGTTCTATGTAAAATCACAATGTTTGTCTTTTGTCCTTTCAACTATTCTTATTTCCATTGAGCACCTGTGACTAATAAATAAAAAAGATGCCTTTAGGCTGTACTACATACAGATCTTCGGGGCGGTGAGCTTTTCCGCATCTAATCTGTTTCACGGAGCAGCAGTCCTGGTCAAGAAAAGCCCAAGATTGGGTAGGTCGGTACCCAGCACCCGGAATATCGTCAGTCGCTCAACGCCATCCAGAAGTCGGATTAAGCGGTTTTATAATGCTAAGTTCCTTATTTCACGTTGCTCCAGTTGACTCAAGTGTTGTGATGTCACTGGTGCCAAGCTGTATCGGCCCCTTTGCCTTTCCCTTGGATAACATCAGTGGCGTGCAGAGGGGAGAATGGTACTCATGGGCGACTATTGGTCTTCCATGAACAACCTTGCTTGGACTTGTGCCTGGAAAGTTACACTTCTGGTCGGAAACTGTAGAGAAGTTTAATGCCCACCTCGTCGGGCTACAACAGCGGTAAAACGCGAAGTACTGTGAACGGCAATAACAGGAAAATCCTCACGTTCTGCTGTTAGTTGCGGTAAACGTTTGCCAAGCCGTCGCCAAATAAGTCTAGCATAAAACTATAAATCTGACAGAGCATATCATCCGAAACCAGACGATTTAATCTTAGTGCAGCCACTCACTACATCCTACATCACAAATGCTGTTATACTCAGAAACTCGAGTCCGTGTGTATCATGTCAGGTTGAAGATGAGAAGGGTGGCTTCCCTTTGCAAATATTGATAGGGCGCAGAAAGTGTGTCAATAGCCAGCTGTATGAGGTGTCCTCCTGGGGCTACAAACTACAGTAGTATCGACTCTTAAGGATTAGCCATATTTAAGTGATAAATATACTTCACGACGTCGTGCAGCTACTGTTTATACCTCGCTCAGAGATTTATTATTGCTATATATATATATATATATATATTTATATATGTTTGTATCTGTGTTAGTCCCCCACCATCGGTTGACAACCGATGTTGGTGTATTTACGTCCCCGTAACTTCGCGGTTCGACCTAAGTGTCTCTTACTATAGCTTCAGTCCGACCAAAGCTTTGTGAATGGATCTGGTAGACGGAAACTGAAAGAAGCCTATCGTGCATATATATATATATATATATATATATATATATATGCTTGTCTGCGCTAGTTCCCCTCCCCCCATTACAAATACATACATACATACATACATACACACACACACACACACACACACACTCACGATAATCGTATTCATTATCCCCATTTCAGCAAATCGATATTTAAATTACTCATGCGTAACATTTTATTTTTATTTTTACTGTCATTAAAAGTGTACGTGCTGCTTCGATTTGTGCGTATTCTATTTGCACGCTTATTACCAAAACGCAGTCTACCGTGTAAAATGAGGGACAACGGTAGAGCGTGACTTAAACTCAAGGGTTAAATAAGCAATGTGGAAGCACTCCGTCGGTTACGACGACGAGGGTTCCGGTTGATCCGATCAACGGAACAGCCTGCTCGTGAAATTAACGTGTAAGTGGCTGAGCACTCCACAGACACGTGTACCCTTAACGTAGTTCTCGGGGATATTCAGCGTGACACAGAGAGTGACAAGGCCGGCCCTTTGAAATACAGGTACATCAGAAACAGGAAGTAAGAGTGAGAGAAAGTTGTGGTGAAAGAGTACAGCAGGGATCACCACCAACCCCTGCCGGAGCCTCGTGGAGCTTTTAGGTGTTTTCGCTCAATAAACACTCACAACGCCCGGTCTGGGAATCGAAACCGCGATCCTACGACCGCGAGTCCGCTGCCCTAACCACTGGGCCATTGCGCCTCCGCAAATGAGCAATGTACTCCATACTCGTATGTACTCTATCGTTGTAATGATGTGGTACGAGAGCTTTTAACTGGAATTTCCATCAGCTTGAGATATCGTGTAGAGCAGACGTGAGCAAACCTTTTTGAGGAGGGGGCCGCATGTTATTCAAGGTAACTTTTCGTTAGGCGAACCATTCAGAAAATCCCGCAGGTCGCAGTTTGCTCATGACTGGCGTAAAGACTTCAACGCCGATTGGCTCGAGAGTACGTATGTAGCTTGAAACCACAATTCTGGGAATTCTCACCAAGCTGCAATTCTCTCTCACCCTCTCTCTCTCTCTCTCTCTCTCCCCCTCTCTCACATACTCTCTCTCTCTCACACATACTCTCTCTCACACACACATACTCTCTCTCTCTCTCTCCCACACACACACACATACTTTCTCTTTCTCTCGTTTTATCTCTCTCTCCCTCTCTCACATACTCTCTCTCTCTCTCACACACACATACTCACTCTCTCTCTCTCTCTCACACATACTCACTCTCTCTCTCTCTCTCACACATACTCACTCTCTCTCTCTCTCACACATACTCACACACACACATACTCTCTCTCTCTCTCCCACACACACACACACACATACTTTCTCTTTCTCTCGCTTTCTCTCTCTCTCTCTCTCTCTCTCCCTTTCTCTCTCTCTCTCTCATCACCCCCTGTCTCTCTCTCTCCCTGGCGTCAACAAGAAGTCCGCCAATCCGAAGTTATACAAACTCCTACACAGAAAATTCCAAATAGGTAATGACCAAAACAAAGAATTCCTAAAAGGCAACGACCTCATTATGGCAACGTCACCATGCCGACAGTTCCTCCTTTAATAATACTTAAACTGGTTGAATCCATAAATCACCAAAAGTCCCCACTGAAAACAGGTACGCTGTTCTTTGAATCTTGTGAAAAGCAAAGAAAAGAAACTGTTAAAAGACACCTTCATTTTCTTTGTCAAATCAAATGCAACAAATATATATATAAAAAAGAAAACTACAAATGCCGATAGGACATTCACCGTTCATATTTACTAGGCTGTCTCCGTCGCTACGCTGCCGGTAAAAAATATTTGTTGGTCATTCACGTACCTTCATAAATTGTTCAAAGTGAAAGTCTTCTTTTAAAGTTTGTGTTGCATTGTCCATATGTTGAAACACATACACACACAGAGCAAAAAATAACTCTCTCTCTATATATATATATCTATATTAGGGGGAGAGTTCACGAAAAAAAAAAAAGACGAAGACAGGTGGTGTAGAAAACAAATAGATGTATTAGTATAACGCTCAGGAATTGAAAAAGTCTTTTACGTTTCGAGCCTACGCTCTTCTACAGAGAGGGACACAGAAAAAACAAGGAGGGAAATAAGGAGAGAAAAAAATGTGTGTAGTAGCTATATGAATATATATCAGTGGCGATGCCGGCATTCAAGCTGTTCTGGCTTAGCCTGAGTATAAATTTAGTAAGGTGAACGTGTATTTGCAAGCTGATTTAATTTCTGCCGACACTGTCTTCAATTATGTAATTTCAGCCAATAATTCGATCTCCTTTTACTGAGCCTGGTCGCAGTTCATTTATGTTTGTTCAGCGTCTGGCGGTCGTCTTAGAGGTGCCCTGTGTCAAAAAATATTATTCGTAGCAGACGTTCTCTCGACATCGTTCGCATGCGCCTAACTTACGCTCAAAAGTTACAGCCCGGGTTGTATTCTATAATCGTAATAATTAAAATTAATTCAAATTCAATGTTATCTTGAAACAAATTTCTCTAAAGATTAGGATTTAAATTCCAATCTATGAAAAGTTTCCGTTCTACAATATTCTTAAAGGAATGGAAAATTATCCCGCAGCTGGGGCTAATACGAACGAACCTAGTAGATGTAAAAGACTAACTGGTATCTCTTGTCAAGAGTGCAGGCAATTGTTAGATCGCTGATGCTTGTTGGGCACTCAGCTGTTGTTATTTCATTGCTGTTGTTCTGTGCATCTGTGTGTAAAGATCAGTTGTGTTTTGCAGGGTTGCAGATGAAGAGCTGGTACGCGTGTGTGTAGGGTGTGTGGGTGTGCGGGGGGGTATGTGTGTGTGCTGGGTGTATGTGTGTGTGCTGCGTGTATGTGTGTTGGTGTGTGTGTGTTGGTGTGTGTGTGTGTTGAGTGTGTGTATGTTGGTGTGTGTGTATGTGTGTGTGTGTTGGTGTGTGTGTGTGTGTTTGTTGGGTGTGTGTGTGTTGGTGTGTATGTGTGTGTTCGGTGTATGTGTGTGTTGGTGTGTGTGTGTGTATGTGTGTTTTGAGTGTGTGTGTGTTGGTGTGTATGTGTGTGTTGGGTGTGTGTGTGTTGGTGTGAGTGTGTTGGTGTGTGTGTGTGTGTGTATGTGTGTTGGTGTGTGTATGTGTGTGTATGTGTGTTGGTGTGTGTGTGTGTTTGTATGTGTGTTGGTGTGTGTGTGTAGAAGGCGCGTGGCTTAGCGTTTAGGATATTCGGCTCACAATCGTAAGGTCGTGAGTTCGATTCCCAGCGACATTTTATTTCTCATTGCCCAAAGTCCACTCATCTGGCAAAAACGAATTATACCTGTAATTCAAAAGGCCAATTTTGTTACAATCTGTTCTATATTTAAGAATTAAGAATGAGAACCCAGGTTCGAAATTTCCCCCCAAGACACCTGAAGAAGGCTGGAGGATATATCAGCCGAAACGTTGTGTTAACAACAAACAAAATGAGGACAAATATCCGTCGAATGTAAATAATTTTGTTACATTCTGTTCCACGCTGAATCACCCCCAGATCTGCGTCAAAGGTACGCGTGTCTGTGGAGTCCTCAACCACTTGCACGTTAATTTTACGAGCAGGCAGTTCGTAAAAATCGGCTCAGCTGGAACCCCAGTCGTAGTAACCGGCGGAGTGCCAGTGTGGGATCTTTTCGGTTTGAACGGCAGTTTTTTTCTAGCGGTGTCATATGAAATTGTCACCCATAATCATGACCCTAGTATCAATCTATTGCATTTCAATCTGTTTTAAGATTAGGGTTAGGGGTGGGGGGAAGGGTATCTTTTTTTCTTCACAAATGTAAATAAACTCAATCTGTTTCTTAAACGAGGGACATATTCATACGGCACAGAATGTTTGTTACCTCAATAGATGTCATTGATTGGTTGAAATTGCAGAAATTGAAGAAAAAAAAAACAAATATCTTACAAACTATAGAATTTTCTCAATAAAGCCAAGAGAAACACATTCTACCAGTATACGAAGTTTAAAATTTTTTAGTTACCTAGAAATTATTTTAAAAAACTGCCGTTCAAACCGAAAAGATCCCCAGTGTGTGTGTGGGGGAAGAGGGGGTGCACGCGAGTGTGTATATGCATTTGACCGAGAACAGGGTTTACCTCTAATCATGCAGGTTTAAACATGATAAAGGTTAAGGTAATACTCATATATGTGTGTAGCAGTTAGTTAAACTAGTAAAGATTATAGTAATATGCAATATGCACAAACACGTACACACACACACACCTCCTTTTCCAGTCGCGTTACACCGCCACCTCCAAATTAAACAATGCCGGTGGAGGACTAGCTTGATCTTTGCATCAGTGTGACATTTAACTACTACTACTATTACTACAACTGCTACTGTTACTACTACTACCACTACTACCACCACCACCACCCTCGCCACCACCGTTACTCTGATGACTTTTCTCTCCTTCAAAGCCCTGGATGAAGCTGAAGTGAAAAGGACATTTGTTGAGAGTAAGAAAAGGGGAGGGAGAGAGAGAGGGAGAGACAGATTGAGAGAGAAGGTGAGAGGAAGAGGGTAAGAGAGAAAGTGTGTGTATGTGTGTGTGAGAGAAATTGTTCTTTTGCATGTATGTGTATGTGTGTGTAAGAAAGACTAAATAACAGGAAGGTAGATGTGTGTGAGAAGAAAAATGTAAGACGAGAGATTGTGTGAGGAAGTGAGAGAGACAGAGTGTGTGTGTGTGTGTGACAAAGAGAGAGAGAGAGAGAAAGAGAGAGACAGAGAGATCGTATAAGTGTGTGAAAGAGAGATACCGAAAAACGAATAGCCTATAAGACATTTTATATATATATATATATATATAGAGAGAGAGAGAGAGAGAGGTGGATAGATAGATAGATAGATAGATATATGAGAGAGAGAGAGTGTGTGTATGAGAGAGAGTGGGTGATTAAAGAAAGAGAGGGAGAGAGAGAGAGAGAGAGAAAGAAATGGATGGCTACGCCATTCCTCGTTAGCTAAGCTGATTACTTCTAACACCTGGCAGGTAAGGTCAACAGACTCTATTGATATATGGCTTAGAAGAGAAAAGAAATGTGTAAAAGAGGTGGGGGTGAGTGGAAGAGAAAGGGGTGTGTGTGGAAATATGAAACGTCTGTGTGTGTGTGTGTGTGTGAAAGACAATGAGAATCCAGGCGAGAAATGTGTGGTGGTGGTCGTGGTGCTGAAAAAAGGGAGAAGGTAACACGGCTTTTGTTTTTCGGTGATCACGTGATACCTGATACCTGGAGCTTGTACCACGTGAGTTTGAGAAGTTCGTTGTTGCTTAACCCCAGGTCAACCCCAAATGACGCAGACTTATAATCAAAAGACGTTCCATCCATGAGAATTTCTACTTGGTTACATTATCTAATGTGTCCTTCTTAAGACATTAGGGGAATTTAACTCCTGCCAAAATGCCGTTCGAACCCCAAAGGAGGGTCTCCGTGTCGTACAATCCTCACGAAGGCGGCGAGCTGGCAGAAACGGGAAACACGCTGATCGCTTCAAGCCTACCGGCTGTAAAAGGTGTTCGTTTCACAGATTGTATACTTCAGAGCTAATCCCTGTACTTACCAAATTCTTCAAATTTACCCTCTATCCCAATCTTTGGAAGCACGCGACTGTTTTTCATTCTCAAAACGTGCAACCCCTCACAATTCGCCAGTTATCGTTTTATCTCACTCCCATTATCTCAGAGATAATGAAGCAACACCCCCACCCACATTGTCTCGTTCTCTCACACCAAATACCGCTTTCTTACGTAATTTCTGTTTTGCATTGTTGCTTTCACCCATTCTCTCTTTTACTCTTATTTTCCCCCAACAACTCGTCTCCTCCTCTTCGTCTCTTTAATGACTTACCAAACACGGCTTCCGCAAACTATATTTGCGAGAAAAAATTCACTCACTAGGCATTGGTCAGCCCAGGGACCCAGGGCTATAGAAGACAGTTGCCCAAAGATACTCCACAATGAGACTGAAACAAAAATCACATGGTTGCAAAGGAAGCTTCTTAACTACACAGCCATGCCTGTACAGGAATTAAGAACCAATATTTTAGAGTATAACCCTCACCTTTAACCAGTGAACACCTCTTGCGCTACAGAAATTTAGTAAAAGCAAAGCCAACCGCATTTGGACTCCAGCCATCTTCCATCTTCCTATCGCAAGTCTGTGATGGAACATCTGTACGAAGGAGACGGAGATTGTTGAGAAACGAAATTTTATTCTTTTTGTCCACAAAAGACAAATACTGTCGTTACTATGAACGATAAAATGTCAAGGAAGCTTGAAGGTTATTGGTTTTTGCGTAATTGTAATAACACAAAAGGTTAGCTGCTGGTCGTTGCGTTGCTATCGCCGATCGTTCATTGTGGTTGTTGTCAGCTCGGGTCAGCTGCTGTCTTCTTCTTCTTCTTCCAATCAGGACTCACGCCATTAGCCACAAAGAACAATCTCTAATTCGAGCCTACTCTAAGCTACTAAGAATGCGTGTGGTAACTTGGAGATCCACTCACCACACGCGATAGACTGGCGGTTGTTGCACGGGCGCGAAAGCTACGTTGTTATCCTCATTCCGTAAACGGTGGCTTTTAACTGGTGGAGAGCTGAACCATCCTGGGGTACAGAGGATTCGCAATCTAGACTAGGGTCTGAAAGTTTTACCACACCATAGTGGGTTACACCATGGTTCTTCTGCTTTGTGACAGAACATAGCGGCAGACGAAATACTGCTAAGCATTTCGCCCGGCGTGCTAACGTTTCTGTCTGCTCGCCGACAGAACTCCCTGACTTCTATCTTTAAGGAAGTCATGCAGCCATTCACCCAGGTTACCAGCAATGCCAACGTCTCGTAGCTTATGACATATCATGCAATGATCTACTTATCAAATGCCTTTGCAAAGTCAATGTATATCACGCTGCCATCTGAATGGTTAAGCAGCTGTTTTAGATCCGAACTGAGGCCCCAAGGTAACTGATTGATATACCCATGCCTTAAGATGGTACTATGCCGATCTATCTAGCACCTTTCCCAAAGGACCTCTACTAACTACGAAGAATCTGTAAGAGTTGTGTGAGGCAGCTTCTTCCCGGACGGAAGCCATGCTGTATATTGTTCAGGAGGTCATTTTCTTTTAGGAAACTTAACTTCTTTCTGATGATTCGCTCCATAACTTTACTGATATGTAAATGATATTTTCAACCGAAACGTTTCAATCGTATGATACTCAAATTCTGTATATGTACACATACTAGTTTGCTGATATTTATTAATAGTTTGCCCCATTATGCTGATACGCCATTTTCTATCATTAATAAAACTGTCGGCATTTTTGCCCACACAGGTATGCTAGTATATATTTAATTTTTTTTTTTTACTTTTATATATATAATTACATTTTTATTATACATATAACATCATCGTCGTTTAACGTCCGTTTTTCATGCTGGCATGGGTTGCACGGTTTGTCTGAGGACTAGAGCTGGATGCCCTTCCTAACGCCAACCACTGCGAGTGTGTAGGGAGTGCTTTTTACGTGTCACCGGCACGAGGGTCAGTCAGGCGGTACTGTTATCGACCACGTTTGAATAGTGCTTTTTTACGTGCCAACGGTACGGGACCAGTCAGCCTGCACTGACATCGAGCACGCTCGAATGGTGCCATGTGTGTGAATATATATATATACATACATATACACACTCATACCTATATATATATATATATATATATATATATATACACACACACACTCATACCTATATATATATATGTTATTACATTTATATAGTAATATATTATCACATTTACCTATTTATATCTTGGTCTTACAATCTCTTTCTCTCGGTTTTACACACATCTATCTACATACACGTATTATATTTGTGTGTGAAAGAGAGAGAGAATTAAACACAGGCTGAGAGGAATACACAGGTATATTTATTTATATATTTAGAAGAGATAAATACTAAATATCTGATTCCCAAGCAGGTATCATATTGAAGGTGATATATATATGACGTCAGACGTAACATAATATACAAACGCGCAAGAGGAGAAAAACCCAAAGCCAGACAAAAGGTTTCTTCTTTTGAAAAAAAAAGAGCGAGCTGAGTAAAACCTGTTTGATCTTGAACTGTCGACAAGTGACTCGTATTCAGATTGTATTCATAAAAACGTTCGTATATTTGGGACATGGCTGCTTTAAACTATTTATTTTATACAGGTTTCCTGTTAAAAAACAACTGGAAGAGAAGTTGTTTTTTTCTTCTTAAATAAGAGTTATAACAAACATACTTGTTCTGTTTATTTGCTTTGTCGGGTCAACTTGGTGGAAGATAGGGTGTGTTAATATTTTTTTTTCGAATTTAAAATGATAGGAAGAGGTAGATATATAAACACCCATACGTACGGACGAAATACAGAGAGACAGGCGCAGGAGTGGTTGACGTGTTAAGAAGCTTGTTTCTAACACATGGTTCCGGGTTCAGTCGCACTGTGGCATATTGGGAAAGTGTCCTCTACAATACAATGCCTCGTCAACGGATTTGGTAGACGGAAACTGAGAGAAGCCTGTCATATATATATATATGAACGGCAACGGGAAACCCAGAGTAACAGGTTTTGTTGAATTTTCTGCTGCTTTAAATAAAGCATATTACTCTACCACTGGTATTTGAGTACTCTTTTTTCCACCTTGTTTCACATTTATGTGTTTACTCCGGTATATATATATACATATATGCGTTAAGAAGGGCATCCAGCTGTAGAAACTCTGTCAAATCAAGATTGAAGCCTGGTGCAGCCATCTGGTTCGCCAGCCCTCCGTCAAAATCGTCCAACCCATGCTAGCATGGAAAGCAGACGTTAAACGATGATATGTATGTGTGTGTGTGTCTCCCTCCACCATCACGGCCTGACAACCGGCGTTGGTGTGTTTACGTCCCCGTAATTTAGCGGTTCGGCAAGTTTCCAAAAGAATAAGTACAATGTTTAACACACACACAAAGAAAGTTACTGGGATCGATTCATTCGTCTAAAAATTCCTCAAGGCGGTGCCCCAGCATGGTCGCCGTCTAATGACTGAAACAAGAAAAAGATAAGGATTTTTAAAAATTTTATTCAAGTCATTGGAGTTGAGTGTAGTTTGTCCGTCGATGCGACGAAGACCAAGTCATCCTGGGATGGGGGTGGGCTTGTTTTGTGAGTCCGCAGATGGCTAGTGAGGCCAATCTGCGCCCGAAAGAGTCTTTGACAGTGTGGATAGGGAATGGTAGCGCCTGCTACAGGGTTGTTAGCTCTGTTCTTCCTGGCTTGTCTGTGGTCTTCTGCAGCAGCGATCCTATTGGTCTCGCATGTGTTGGCACCCTTGTGGACAGTTGATCGCTGTCTAGAGCAGACTGCTCCCAAGTGTCATGGTCAATGTTGAAGGCTTTCAGTGTGTCCTCAAAGCGCTTCTTCTGGCCGCCTTGTGAGCGCTTTACCTTTGGCAGCTCGCCAAAGAGCAATCTTTTTGGTAATCAGTCGTCTAACGTGCGAGCTATGTGCCCTGCCCAGGGAAGCTGAGACTGCATCAAGATAATATGGATGCTGGGCAGGTTAGCACTTCGGTGCCTAGCATCCTGTCCTGCCACTTTATGCCGAGAAGTTTTCTGAGGCGTATTGTATGAAATTGGTTCAGCTTCCTGGCATGCCACTGGTAGACAGTCCAGGACGGGCTGCAGTAGAGCCTTAAGAAATCCTAACCGAAAAATTACGACCCCAGCACATATTCTACTGCTAAGTTACAGGGACATAAACAAACCAACACCTACTGCCATGTGGTGCTGAGAGGACATACACAGACACACACTCGTATAGTGAGTTTACTTCCAGCTTTCTTGTAACAAATCCACTCACAAGGTATTTATCGGTTTGAGGCTATAGTAGAAGTCTCATGCACAAGGTGCCGCGCAGTGGGACTGAACCCAAAACCACGTGGTTGCATAGTGAGCCTCTTAACCGCAGAACCATACTTGTGCCTACATTAACATGTTAGAGAGAGAAAAAAGCTTGCTTACCAACCACATGGTTCCGGGTCCAGTCCCACTGCGTGGCACCTTGGGCAAGTGTCTTCTACTATAGCCTCGGGCCGACCAAAGCCTTGTGAGTGGATTTGGTAGACGGAAACTAAAAGAAGCCCATCGTATATATATATGTGCGTGTGTCTGTGTTTGTCCCCTTAGCATTGCTTGACAACTGATGCTGGTGTGTTTATGTCCCCTTCACTTAGCAGTTCAGCAAAAAGATACTGATAGAATAAGTACTGGGCTTACAAAAAGAATAACTCCCGGGGTCGAGTTGCTCGATTAAAGGCGGTGCTCCAGCATGGCCGCAGTCAAATAACTGAAACAAGTAAAAGAGTATATACTTTTACTGGTTTCATTCATTTGACTGCAGCCGTGCCTGACACGAACATATATTTTTTAGAGAGGTATTGATCGACTGACACATAAACAAGGAAAGAGAAAGTATGCTTGCAAAAGCCTCACAGGAAATGCATCGATTGATCAACGGGAGATCGTTTCAGCACCTTCCAGCGACATTAATCAGCGATGGTACTGAGGATAAATTGTTAAGAAATCAGTGCTCTCTACAGAAGATCTTCAACCTGTTACAAACAGCAGCCAATTATTTTCTACAGACGAAATACATTGAAAAATCTGGGACCTTTACTTAAGAGTTCGACCAGTTAGAAATAGCAGCCAAATTCCATTTATTTTGTTTTACTCTTCCACTCGTTCCAGAAGATGACGAAGACAAACCAGGTCAGTGTAGAGCAATTATTCAAGATGCTTTGCCGAGTTAGGACCCATTCACAGGACTACTTCCACCACCATAAAACCCACAGAATCATTATATGGCTAATTAGATACTCTTAAATAGTTCAATCATAATATTGAAGATATTACAACAGTTGTTCAACCTCTAGAAATAGCAGGCATACATCACATTAATGAACGTTTTTTTTAAAATAAAATTTATAGACTTTGATATATCTAAAGTGAATATTTTCCCCTTCTAAATTTTAAAAGACAAGCCAATGCCCAATCATGCAAGCCACTCCCCCGCCCCCTAGGCTGCTGTTGTAGTCCAAAGGAAAGTGCTGAGCAATCTTGGTACCAGTGTTATGACAGGTAAACTCAGCATTCAGATTTCTCTGTCAATGTGTAATGTTTATTTATTCCCATCGCTTTGAACTGATCATTGTAGTTTTGAAATTTCAATGACGTGATTATTTTTAGAATAACATTGTAGGGTAAGTGTGAGAGGTGAGATCTGGCTAGTTTGAGGATAAAACAGGTAGATTATTTTGGCCAGTTTAAATGCTAAAGGGTTAAAGATCTCTAGTGGTAGTGGAAGGACAAAGGCAGATACAGTAAATTGGTTCCAGAGTTTTCATGTATCAAATCCACTTACAAGGAATTTATCAGCCCAGGGCTATAGAAGTCACTTGTACAAGGTGCCCCACAAGAGAACTGAACTCAAAACCAGAGACATGAAATAGTCATCATCATCGTTTAACGTCCGCTTTCCATGCTGGCATGGGTTGGACGATTTTGACTGAGGGCTGGCGAGCCAGATGGCTGCACCAGGCTCCAATCTTGATCGGGCAGAATTTCTCCAGCTGGATGCCCTTCCTAACGCCAACCACGCCGAGAGTGTAGAGGGTGCTTTTTATGTGCCAGTGAAGCGACGTTGGTAACGATCACGCTCGAATGGTGCCCTTGTTACGTGCCACGGGTACGGAAGCCAGTTGGCTGCTCTGGCAACGATTACAAAATTCAAGTCAGGACATAACGGTTTGTTCATGTGGGAGGCTGAGTTATTGGCCAGTCAGTAGCCAGAAGCAGAGTTGATCCTTGTAGGATTTGAACTCAAAATACTAAAAGCCTGAACAAATACCACAAGGCCTTCATTTGATGCGCTAAATGGAGCCATTTTAAATGGTCGTACTGCATCACATTTCAAGCCGCTCCATTTAATTGAACAATGCAATCATTACATCAATTTAAATGCAGTGCTATCATCAGCTGCACAAATAAATGTATAGAATTTTAACCAGTTGGACACAAATTGATGTAATGATTGCATTGTTCAATTAAATGGAGCCACTTGAAATGGTCATACTGCATCACTTCTTGATATCCTGTTGCTTATTTTGATTATATATCATCATCATCATTTAGCATCCGCTTTCCATGCTAGCATGGGTTGGACAGTTCAACTGGGGTCTGGGAAGCCAGGACCAGGCTCAGTCTGATCTGGCAATGTTTCTACGGCTGGATGCCCTTCCTAATGCCAACCACTCCGTGAGTGTAGTGGGTGCTTTTTACGTGCCAGGGGGGAGTCTGCTCCACCACCACCGATTGACAACCAGTGTCGGTGTGTTTATGTTCTCATAACTTAGCAATTCATCAAAAGAGACTGATGGAGTAAGTACTAGACTTACAAAAGATTATTTTGTCAAATGTATTGCTTATTTACTCTCATAACTTCAAGATTTTGATGGTGTGGTCATTTATTCTTAGAATGACATTGTAGTGTTAAGAGTGAGATGTTGGATCTGGCCAGTTTGAACATAAAAGAGGTAGACTATTTTGGCCAGATATGACCGGTTTAAACCAGCCAAAACAGACCCAAAATATTCTTTTTTTTTATGTTCAAACCAACCAGGTCTGACCTTTCACACCTAACTTACACTCGTAGAAATAATTACATAATTAAAATCCAAGCTATGCGATAATGCACGATTAATTAACAAGATGTGACTGAATAAACACTACAATTGAAAGAGTAATGTGAATGCTCAAAGATCGATGCTTTTATACTCTCTTTACTCTTTTACTTGTTTCAGTCATTTGACTGCGGCCATGCTGGAGCACCGCCTTTAGTCGAGCAAATCGACCCTGGGATTTATTCTTTGTAAGCCCAGTACTTATTCTATCGATCTCTTTTGCCGAACCGCTAAGTGACGGGGATGTAAACACACCAGCATCGGTTGTCAAGCAATGCTAGGGGGACAAACACAGACACACAAACGCATATATATATATATATATATGACGGGCTTCTTTCAGTTTCCGTCTACCAAATCCACTCACAAGGCTTTGGTCGGCCCGAGGCTATAGTAGAAAACACTTGCTTTAGGTGCCACGCAGTGGGACTGAACCCGGAACCATGTGGTTGGTAAACAAGCTACTTACCACACAGCCACTCCTATTTTTTAAAATAAAAAATGCTGATATAAACTTTATTAATCCAAATTTTCCAGTCATGCATAAATACATGCGATTCAAGACAAACAATATTCAGGATAAATTTTATTATTTTATTAACCATTTTGTTGTGTGTCGTTTCTTTCTGCGTTGTTTAAATATATATGTATACACAACCCCCTTTTCGTAATACAAGGAGGGGTCTATAATTGATAAGATGACAGGGAGGGAGAGATATTACAAACTAACGGAAGTCCAAGTAAATGATCAAAACAAGTTAAATATTATACAGAGGTTTGTGATTGTATTAGAAGAAAAATTGTATTTCTTTTGACTAGGTATATACAGCCAATCAACGTATGTCCCCACTACAATTTGACTATATCTGAGCCCTAAGGAATTCAATAATTTTTAACAGGCACAAAGATAAAATTGAGGGAGAGAGATGAGGAAACAGTTGATTAAATCAACCTCTGGGATTTTTGACTGGTGCTTGTTTTATAGAAACCAAAAGGGTTTCTAACATAGGCACAAGGTCAGAAATTTTGGGGAGAAAGTTAGTCAAAGAAATCAACCAATCAACCCCAGTATTTGATGGGTACTCCATATCGGCTCTGAGAATAGGAAAAGCCAAGATGACCACCACAGGAATTGAACTCCGAACAAAGAGTTATAAAACCAATAAACCGAGATAAATACTAAGAATGTAATCTCTGCTGGATTCCTGGCAGAATGATAATGAACACATGCAGCCGATTCAGTCCATTATTTTGCCAGCAATTGAGGTCTACATGTAACTATTTGACGTTTTGCTCCGGAGCCCAGATGGAGGGCAAAGTTAGCCACAAGGGCCCAGGTCTGAGAGGGTTACATTCACAATTTAATAATTTAGTATCCATTTAGTAGTAAATAGTTTCACTGACAATGGATTTTAGTTTCAAGTTTTTTTACAAGGAAATTTTTGATGTTTTAACAAGAAAATTGAAAGAGGGAGAAAATGAGAAAGGTGAGGAGGAAACATAAGCGATATATGGCTTGGAAATTCTTTGTTTTTTTTTTTTTGTTCTACATTTTTATTACAATAAACTAACCCCTATCTCAAAATTCCTACAGCAACATTTCAACATCTTGCTGAAAGTTTGCCGTAAGATCCAAAAGCATTTCATAAACCCTTAAAGATGGATAAAGGAAAATAGAAAGAGGAGCAAGAATGGAATGGTGAAAGAGAGAGAGAGATGAAGGGCAATGCCCTTAATAAATTTCTTACACAGGCACAAGGATTGATATGTTAAGAGGGAAAAGAAATAGTCAATTCCATCAACCTCAGTTCATGACAGGTACTTTATCAAACAAACCAGGTGAGACTGAAGGCATAGGTGGGTGTATTTCAACTCACAAACAGTAACAAGCCAGAACAATTACTGCAAGGAATTTTATCAGATGTTCTGATCCTGCCAGCTCACCCCTATTCCTGACCCCTGCTGATAACAATAAGTGAAGAAAGGATAAAGAAAGAGAAAGTATGATCACAACTAGCTTCCATCTACCCTCCGACTCCTTAACCGCTAAATACTTATCCTCCTTGTAGTACTAAAAGGAAGGGTTTGGCCTAACAGGTCGGATGAACATGTCTAAACATCGGCATCCATTACAAATGCTTGTCGACTGTCTCTGCGATGGCTTCCAGGAAGTCCATTGTGATTAGATAATGTTCAGGTTTGACACTGAAAGAGAAAGAAACGAGGATTAGGTTTTAATTGTAGAAGAAGTTTAACACACCAACATAAGTATAAAGAATTTTGCAAAAGGTGAAAGCAAAGGGGTGACCAATTTGAATTTTATGCCAGCCCATCCAATCCATGCCACCACGGAAAACTGACTCAAGCAAATGCAGGAAACGGACGTTAAAACCGGGATTATGATGATGTCCACAAAAGGTAAAGTAAATGCGCTGGCAGAAACGTTAGCATGCCGGGCGAAATGCTTAGCGGTATTTCGTCTGCTGCTACTTTCTGAGTTCAAATTCCGCCGAGGTCGACTTTGCCTTTCATCCTTTCGGGGTCAATTAAATAAGTACCAGTTACGCACTGGGGTCGATGTAATCAACTTAATCCGTTTGTCTGTCCTCTGTGTTTAGCCCCTTGTGGGTAGTAAAGAAATAGGTAAAGTAAATGTCACCATGTGGAAGAGTTTTGAGGTCAGTAAAGCAAGATAATAGAATTTAAGTCGTTGATAATATTGCCTCATCTTTCTGCAGTGAAGAGTCACATGATCACTTATTAACAGCCAAGCAACAAAGGCTCCTACATAAGGAAGGAGAGAGAGAGAGAGAGAGAAGGAGGGGATGACAGACAAAGCAATTAGTTCACACAAGTATGTGACACCTATTTACAAAGAAACTGATCTCATACACAAAGGTGGGGTGAGAGATACAAGACAACTATTTATTGACTAGAAAACTATAGAGTCAACAAGCTGCAAGCAAAAGCCCCTTAAAGAACCAATGAAGAAGCTTCTTATTTCTTTATTGCCAACAAGGAGCTAAACACAGAAGGGGCAAACAAGGACAGACAAAGGGATTAAGTCGATTACATCGACCCCCAGTGCGTAGCTGGTACTTAATTTATTGACCCCGAAAGGATGAGAGGCAAAGTCAACCTTGGCGGAATTTGAACTCAGAACGTAAAGACAGAGGAAATGCTGCTATGCATTTCGCCTGGCGTGCTAACGATTCTGCCAGCTCGCCGCCAATGAAGAAACTTCTGTGGTGGTTTAGACCCAGGTCAGCCCTGCTGGAGCAAACTAATGTTCAACAGTATTCCAAATGGTTACAGGGTTAAGAGGCTCATTTTGCAACAACGTGGTCTCAAGTTCAATTCTACTGTCCAGCACCTTGGACAAGTGCCTGCTACAGCTCCAAGCAGACCAATGCCACGAGAATGAATTTGGTGGATGGAAACTGTGCAGAAACCCATCATGTGGTTTGGCTGTCAAACAGCAAGGTGGGACAAACACGAAGTTTTTATTACAGCCCCTGTAACTCAGCAGTTTGGCAAAAATGATCAATAAAATATTGGGGTTGATTTGCTCAACTAAAATCCTTCAAAGCAGAGCTCCAGCATGAACAAAGCAGGTAAAAGATAAAAGACCTACATAATACAGAACTTGGTAGTTATTTCTTGCAAACTGAGAGACCATGCAGAAGCCCTACCAGCAGCTTCTATGTGAGGCCTAACCTTTTGCACCACCTTGAAAGTCTGGGACACAGCTGGGTAATGTAGTTTTAAATACACAATGCCTCAGAGAAGCAGATGACATCACCTTCAGGGAGATACTTTTATTTTCTAGGTCAGCTCAAACAAGACAGAATTAGGTCAAAATAACAAGCTGTCAGTCTCTTTGACAGACACAATGAAGGACCGAGAAAGGATATGGGTTCGTAAAACTGTTGTTTAACACAACCTTACTGGAGGGTCATAGAGGTAGGTTTTTGTAAGACCCACACACCCCTCTAGTGTGTTGTCATTTCTTTTCTATGAGTCTTTTGGACGCTCACATATCACAATTGCTTAAAGTAGGTCATTAGAGTACAGAAAAACATATTTCTCCTATTTTTTATATTTTTTGTTTGATTTTCATAGATCAGAGCTTCATTGTGTAATGATGTAAAATAAAAGAGGAAAATTGAAAATAGTAAAACAAAGTACCAAATGCTTCACCAGTGGGACATGGGTAAAAAAAAATTACTATGCGATCCTTGCCTCGCTTAAAATATAGTGAAAAAATACTATGGCCCTCGCATCCAAAATTCTGGGACAAAATGAGAAATGAAACCCAAGAGCTGTGTTAACCCTTTCTTGACCAACCCGGCTGAAACCAGCTCTGGCTCTGAGTACAAATGTCTTGTTTTCATAAGTTTTGAATTAAAATCTTCCACCAAACCTTAGTCACAATTTATGTTCCTAACACTAGCTGAATGATAACTAAGTTATTTTACTAAATTCTTTGTTATATTTAAAGTAATTGAAAGAAACACAGAGCATCTCAAGATAAATACAGTAATGAAAGGGTTAAGCTCTCATCATTGCCCATCACACAATGTCAAAAAGGTCACACACACATGACAGGCTTTCAGTTTCTGTCTACCAAATTCACTCAATGCTTTGGTTGGCCCAGAATGCAGTCAAAAGAAAGATAATAATAGTAATGCTGTCTGCTATAGACACAATGCCTGAAGTTTTGGAGGAGGATGTTGGGTGATTACATCAGTGCTTGACTGATACTTGCATTTCTCCTGGCATGCTAACAATTCTGCCAGTTTGCCACCTTAATAACAACAATATTCCTTTTTACGATAGGCACAAGACCTGAAATTTTTTTTTGGGGGGGGGGAGAGGAGTCAATTACATTGACCCCAGTGATTTACTGGTACTTAATTTATTGATCCTGAAAGGATGAAAGAAAGTCTACCTTGGCAGAATTTGAACTCAGAATGTAGTGATGGGCAAAATACCTATTTCTTTACTACCCACAAGGGGCTAAACACAGAGGGAACAAACAAGGTCAGACAAATAGATTAAGTCGATTACATCGACTCCAGTGTGTAACTGGTACTTATTTAATCGACCCTGAAAGGATGAAAGGCAAAGTTGACCTCAGCGGAATTTGAACTCAGAACGTAATGGCAGACGAAATACGGCGTTCTAAGTATTCTACCAACACACTGCCTTAATATGTAGTATATGACAGTAAGGTGGGGGAAGAGGGTGATCGTGAAAAAAAATAGTAAATACATAAATAATGGCCAACTATCTCTAAGAATTTGGATTGTTAAAAGCAAAAGAGGAAAACATATTCTATGTTGGTAGGGTTGGACAGTTTGACTGGATCTGCCAAACTCCAAGGTCTTGGGCTTCAATGTCAGTTTTTACATACTGGGTGCCCTTCCTAAATCTAACCACAGAGTGTGGAGGCACATGGCCTAGTGGTTAGAGCAGCAGACTCGCGGCCGAGGAGTTGTGGGTTTGAATCTCAGACCAGGCGATGTGTGTGTTTATGAGTGAAACACCTAAACTCCACGTGGCTCCGGCAGAAGGTAATGGCGAAACTTCTGCTGACTCTTACGCCACAACTTTCTCTCACTCTTTCCTCCTGCATCTTGCAGCTCACCTGCGACGTATCGGCGTCCCGTCCAGGTGGGGAACCTATACGCCAAGGAAACCGGCCCTTATGAGCCAGGCATGGCTCGAAAAGGAACAAACAAACAAAAAAACCCACAGAGTGCATCAGGTGCATTTTTGGATGTCACTGGCACTAGTGAAATTGCCTAACGACAGGAAAAAAAGCTCTAATTAAATGGGAGGAATTTGAGGGGTGGAGGTGGGTAGCTTTATGCCAGATATTGAAACTGAAGTAAGAGGGACAAGCATGGGTATCTGGCTATAGAGGGGCTACATGGCTAACTATTATACAGGGGGCAGGTGGGGGTAGTTGAGGAAACAAAAAATACTTACTTCTTAAGGCCATGAATACAGCCAGCCAAATCTTTGGTCATTTTTCCGCCATCAACAGTCTCAACACAGGCAGCTTCTAAGACATTAGCAAACCTAAAAATGGAAAACATTAAATAGAATTGGTGTCAGAATATGGGGGGGGGGCATCGTCTGAAGGCTAAAATGATGCAAAAGGCCATTGTGACTAGTAATGTGCAACATCTGATTGCCTGGTCAGTCATGTGATTAGAATATACCATCCGTAAACAAAATAATGGTTTCAAATTTTGCCACAAGGGCAAGCCATTTTGTTGGGGGGGGGGGGGGTGAGTTGATTACATTGACCTCAGTGTTCAACAGGTACTTATGCCGTACAAAAATTTGGACCTGGAGATCGCCATTTCCAGCAACTTCGAGGGCCACCTCCCAGTGGTGCCGGGCGTCAACGAAGAGCCCTCGACTACAACAAGACAACCAAAGTTCTTTTTTTTTTCTTTCTCCAAGGTCTGAGGTCTCCTGCCCCTTAAGCCCTAGACCATCACCTAATTAATCACCCTTACCTGTCTTGTTGCTTAACAACAACAACAGGCACTTATTTTATTAACCCCGAAAGGATGAAAGGCAAAGTCCACCTCTGTAGAATTTGAATTCAGAATGTAGCGATGAGTGAAATACAACTAAGCATTTCCCCCAAATTGCTAACAATTCTGCCAGCTTGCCACCTTAATATCACCATTTAAATGGCTGCTTTCCATGCTGGCACGGGTTGGATGCTTTGACAGGAGCTGGCCAGTCAGAGAGTTCCCCCAGTTGTTCGTTTTGGCATGGTTTCTATGGCTGGATGACCTTACTAATAGCAACCACTTTTAATTGTTGCTGGCACTCATCATCACCGTTTAACGTCCGTTCTCCATGCTAGCATGGGTTGGACGGTTCGACCGGGGATCTGAGAAGCCAGAAGGCTGCATCAGGCTCCAATCTTGATATGGCAGTGTTTCAACAGCTGGATGCCCTTCCTAACGCCAACCACTCCGTAAGTGTAGTGGGTGCTATTTACGTGCCACTAATAATAATAAAAGACAAACTCACCTGATCAGATCTTGATTATCATCTAACTTGCCTCGGTGCTCCAATCCACGGGTCCAAGCAAAAATGCTAGCAATAGGGTTGGTACTTGTTGGGTTACCCTGGAAATAGAAAAATAAAAACAGGACCATGTACTGGAAGATCTTTGAATTTTATTTGGGCCGTGTAGAGAGAAGCATTAAACCTTTGCACTAAATACATGGCAGTGTTTAGTTCAGAGTCCTGATGTTCCGAGTTCAATTATTACTGGAGTCAACATTTTGGTTTCAAATTTCAGCGCAAGGCCTGCAATTTTGGGAAGGGGGAAGTTGATTACATAATTGGTATTTATTTTATAAACCTTGATAGTATTTGAACTCAGAATGTAAAGACAGACGAAATGCTAATAAACATTTTATCTGGTGAGATAATGATTCTACCAGGTTTCCATTCGGTTTCAAATTTTGGAGGAAGAAGATAGCTGATTACATTGACCCCAGTAGTCCACTGGTACTTATTTTATCGCCCATGAAAGGATGAAAGGCAAAGCCAACCTCGGCAGAGTTTCTGCTCAGAACGTAAAGACGACTGAAATGCTACTAAGCACTTTTCCTGGTCTGCTAATGATTCTCCTAGATTGTTGCCTTACCAAAGTCAATACATTAACAGTAATTCATGAAAGAAGCAAATAGGATTGCAGAAATGATAGAACTACACACATTCACTACCTTTAAATCAGGGTTCATAAAATTAATACTACCAGGTATGAAAGACTAAGTCACATACAATTAACCCTTTCGTCACTGTACAACTAGAATATTCTATCTGGGCTCCAACCTTGTAGCAATGATGGCAAATCTGGGTGTCACTGCCCGAAACACAGAGAGAAAGGTTAATACAGAGCCTTGTGTGCTGGTTGCTGTTATTTCTTAATTGCCCACAAGGGGTCACACATAGAGGGGACAAGAAAGGACAGACAAACAGATTGAGTCAATTATATCGACCCCAGTGCGTAACTGGTACTTATTTAATTGACCCCGAAAGGATGAAAGGCAAAGTCGACCTCGGCGGAATTTGAACTCAGAACGTGAAGACAGACGCAATATGGCTATGCATTTCGCCCGGCGTGCTAACGTTTCTGCCAGCTCGCGGCTGTTGAGACATCAGGTGTTCTAGGACCCTGTACTACCAATTTCCTCTGCAAAATAGGGACAACGGCAGCCTGTCAGAAACGAGCCCTGCAGGGTGGAATGGCTGCTACAGCAAATGTCACCGGCCATTCTGTGGCGGTGCCACTGTGATCATTACTGCACGGTGCAGCTGAGCATCCCACTTGTTTTCGGTTCTGTGGTCCATCGCACCCACGCCATCTTCTGCAGCTTTATCCTCTTTTTTTTTCTTCCATACCACTCTTTTTTTGCCCCCCCCCCCCGCCCCGTTTCTTTGTATTTGAATACCCTAAATAAATAGATTTCTATCAATGGACACTATTTTGGATTACAAAATCAAGTCATAGAACCATACTGTGTTGGAAGAGTGAACTTTGCTAAAGACACATTCCAAAAGTTAACGAAGAGCTAATCAGGTGCAAGATTAGATTTACCAAAGCTGTTAACCTCTCTACAGGTAAAGACCAACGATGAAAGCTGATTGGCTAGTGTTGAGTGCATAACAAGTCTTATGTGGTGCCCTCAACCCTCACTCGAGTCCAGTAACCCAGTTTTCATGACAAAAGTGACAGATCGCAATATTCTACTTGCATGAGATGCCATTGCAGGGGCCAAGGGTAGCAATTAAAGGGAAAGGGCAAGTTAATTACATTGACCCCCAATACTTGACTGGTATTTTGTATAATGGCAAAGTTGACCCTCGCAGGATTTGACAACGTCAAGAACTGTAAGAAATGTTGCTAAGCATTTTCTCTGACGTATTAAGTCTGCTAGCTCACCACTTTTTGCACACACAGAAAATGCTGGAGAATCCAGTTATGAAGCTTACCTTTTGATGTTCTCGGTAATGCCTGGTTACTGTACCATGGGCAGCCTCTGCCTCAATTGTCTTACCATCAGGGCATACCAATACACTTGTCATTAGACCGAGGGAACCATAACCTGCAGGTAAAAAAACAAAATTTAATGCAAACAGAATGAGCAACATCACAAGTAAAATGAAAATGAGCGAAATTACGACGAAGGTTTGGTGGAAGATTTTAATTCAAAACTTATGAAAACAAGATATTTATACTACAGAGCCAGAGCCGGTTCCGGCCGGGTTGGTAATGAAAGGGTTAATGTCCATGCTGGCATGGGCTGGACAGTTTGACCAGGGCTAGCAAGTTGGAGAGGTGCACCAGGTTCCAGTTTGATTTGGCCTGGTTTCTGTGGTGGGATGCCCTTCCTAATGCCAAACCTAGGGTATATACATGTTTATATTACCAGAGAAAAAAAAAAAAAAAAGGAAACTTGCACATTCAAATAACAGTGTGTCCAACATCGGCTCACAACACTGACTTCAGGTTTTGCATTCTGAGAACAATGATATAAGTAGCAGACAAAGTACTGGGGGTGAGAAGCTGGTGCTCCAGCATGGCCACAGTTTGGTGGTTTATGCTAGTGAAAGGAGAGAGAGAATTTACATAGATTCAAATATGAGTGACCTACCTTGGGCAACAATATCAGATTGTACATCTCCATCATAGTTCTTGCAACTCCATACAAAACCACCACTTGATTTAAGAGCTTGGGCAACCATGTCATCAATGAGACGGTGCTCGTACCAAATTCCAAGGTCATCAAATTTCTTGGCATATTCACTGAAATGGTAAAGCATTTATCATATAGCCTTAATTATTAAAAAAAAATATTATAAGACATTTAAAGAGGTGCAGGAGTGGCTGTGTGGTAAGTAGCTTGCTTACCAACCACACAGTTCCGGGTTCAGTCCCACTGCGTGGCACCTTGGGCAAGTGTCTTCTGCTATAGCCTCGGGCCGACCAAAGCCTTGTGAGTGGATTTGGTAGATGGAAACTGAAAGAAGCCTGTCGTATATATATATATATATATATAATATATATATATATGTATGTGTGTGTGTGTGTGTATGTGTCTGTGTGTTTACGTCCCCATAACTTAGCGGTTCAGCAAAAGAGACCGATAGAATAAATACTGGGCTTACAAAGAATAAATCCCGGGGTCAATTTGCTCGACTAAAGGCAGTGCTCCAGCATGGCTGCAGTCAAATGACTGAAACAAGTAAAAAGAAAAAGGTGCTGTGCAATAGGATTGAACTCAAAATCATGTGGTTGCAAGGCAAGCCTCTTAAGAAGCTCGAGATCTTAGCTGTGTTTGCACGTAAGAGACAGTGACTGATCCCAGTTGAAGATGATGTAAGGAGAAACAAGAACTTACGCTTGGTAGATTTCTTCAAAGATATCCTTGAAACGACCATCATAGCGCTTGAGGATTGTGTTTTTGGTACTCATGTAAAGTGGCCATTTCTTCATCAGGGCATATTGGAAGGAAGCGTGGGCAAAGTCACGGATCGACTAGGAGACAGAAAAAAAAAAAAAAAAAAAAAGGCAAATGAACAACAATGTATTGGTTTTATATATTTTGCAGGTATGGCTGTGTGGTTAAGAAACCCACCTTGCAATCACACTTTACCCCTTTAGCATTCAGATTAACCCTTTCGTTACCATATTTCTTTTGAGATACTCTGTGTTTCTTTCAATTACTTTAAATATAACAAAAGAATTTAGTAAAATAACTTAGTTATCATTCAGCTAGTGTTAAGAAAGTAAATTGTGACTAAGGCTTGGTGGAATATTTAACTTCAAAGCTTATGAAAACAAGACATTTGTACTACAGAGCAAGAGCCGGTTTCAGCCAGGTTGGTATCAAAAGGGTTAATCTGTCAAATGTAAAGCCTGTTTAATTACATTGTTTTAAATTAGTTGCACAGCATCTTGTAACTCAGATTTTGATGATGTCCCTGTTTATTTTTAGAATGTCTTTGTAGGGTAGGTGTGAGAGGTCAGAGCTGGCTGGTTTGAGCATAAAACAGGAAGAAAAATTTGGCCTGGTATGGCTGGTTTAAACACTAAAGAGTTAAGTTCAGTCCAATTGTAAGGCATTCTATGAGCAAGTGTCTGTCATATTGTATTACTTAATACTTGTTTTCCGAAAGGGGAGATTGGCTTTTGCCTATGAATGGTAATGAGGGTTGTAACATCAGGTCAATCATCATCATCATCGTTTAACGTCCGCTTTCCATGTTAGCATGGGTTGGACGATTTGACTGAGGGCTGAAAACAACTTCTAGGCTAGTTACCAAAATTGGCAAGAACACTGGGACACTATCTACCAGTAGAGAAGGAAAGAGTAAGGAATGCAAGGTGCTGACTAGAAAGGAAGAAAGCTCTTTTGTGTCAGCTATGACCAGGGAGTAAAACTTTCCCTTCACCCTTTGCTTGACATACGAATAGAAGAGAGTGGTGACATTCAGTAGAGAAGACCCAGAAGTTGTTCCTCTTCGATTACTACCGCATACAGCAATAGCTTTCTTCAACTGAATACATGTTGATTGGTTAAAATTACCGAAATATGACAACTTTAACACGAAATAACTTCTAAAATATGAAATTTTGTCAAAAATGTTGAAAGTCAACCATGTTCAGCATGAGAAATTACACCAGCATACGAAGTTTCAAACTGTTTAGTTAGGAAAAAAAAAATTTTTTTTAATCTGTGAGCAAAACTCAACAGATCCAAATTTGTAGGTTAAATTGTAGCAAGATTGCCAGGGTTTGACCCGGAGTTGAGAAACTGGTCACTGAAACAGAATGGAAAAAGAAGGAGAAAAACAATAAAACTACACACCTGATCTGTGTTGTACATTCCCATACCAACTCCACCAGCTTTGAAGTTGAAGATTGTCATTCTTTGCTCTTGACCATTCTCTGGGGTGAAAACCATTTCCAATTTACCAGGGCCAGGAACCACCAAATCGGTTGCTTTATACTGAAATAAAGAAAGGTCAAAGACTATCAGATGTTTAGGTGTTTTAAAGTGTTGATATATGAAAACTATGTTGCTTAACATTTTGCTTACCAATTCTGTCTCACTGCAGTGCAGAATGAATATAGTTTTTAACGTTTCTTTTACACACCTCAGTGTGTAACTGGTACTTAATTTGTTGACCCCGAAAGGATGTTAGGCAAAGTTGACCTCGGTAGAATTTGAACACAGTACGTAACGGCAGACAAAATACCTATTTCTTTATTGCCCACAAGGGGCTAAACATAGAGGGGACAAACAAGGACAAAGAGATTAAGTCGATTACATCGACCCCAGTGTGTAACTGGTACTTAATTTATCGATCCAGAAAGGATGAAAGGCAAAGTTGACCTCGGTGGAATTTGAACCCAGAACGTAACGACAGACAAAATACCGCTAAGCATTTCGCCCGGCGTGCTAACGATTCTGCCAGCTCACCGCCTTTCTTCTTTCTCTTTCTGTCAACCAAATCCACTTACAAAGATTTGCTTGGCCTGGTGTTAAAGAAGACTTGTCCAAAGTGCCACATAGTGGTATTGAACCCAGAACCATGTGGTTGGGAAGCAAACTTCTTGCTACATAGCAACATAGCAATGCCTGCACCCAGAACAATAATACTTTACAACATAGACCAAGTCTAACCGAAATAAGGCCAAGTCTAACCAAGACTTGACCTGGAGCTGAACAACAATAATGTACGTTCTTACCTGATCACCATGGGCGTGTCTGCCAATTGTAATAGCTTGGGTCCATCCAGGTACAAGACGAGGGATAGTCTTGCAAAGAATTGGCTCACGGAAAACGGTGCCACCTAAGATATTTCTTATGGTACCATTGGGACTCAGCCACATTTTCTTGAGGCTGAATTCTAAGTAAGAGAAGAGAGAAAATAGAATGGTTGATTAATGTCAGGTAACTCAGGTGAGCAGCAAGGATGTGGCGTCAACTGGAATTGGTAAAAATTAGTCTGACTAAATGCAAATTGCATTAAATCCTGGTAAAATCTATAAATTTAAAGACGGTAATTTGACTTCATTCGATACCAACTTTCCTGGCAGGTCTAAATGCTGAAGGGTCAAACCTTTTGATAACAGGTTTGAGACTGCTCTTGGCTCTGCGATACAAAATTTCCTGTTTGAAAGTAATCTAGATTTAAATTACGGAGATGTACTTGCATAGCAAGTGACCTGATCTGAGATCGTGTGCTGGAACGAAAACAGTTGCAGCGTGGCAGTTGTTTATAAGCCATTTAAGAAACACACAAAAACCGTTAAATTTAAATATTGGAGTGAATCTAATTTGCCAAAATATTTTGTCAGTGAACAGGTTGTGGTCTTAAAGCAACGAAAATATTTTGACAAATTAAATTTAAATGTTGAAGTGAATTGAAATGTTGAGTTTTTGTGTGTTTCTTAAATGTCCTATAAACACCTTCTACGCTGCAATTGTTGTCTAAATTTAAATCTTCCTTCAAAATTTCATATTGGTTTACGCTTCAAACTGTTCAATCAACTCATAACACAAGACTGGCATTAATTCTACAAATCCCTTCACTAAGCAGCCAGGAGATTTAGCTAGAATATATGCCGGTGGCACGTGAAAAGCACCCACTACACTCTCGAAGTGGTTGGCATTAGGAAGGACATCCAGCTGTAGAAACTCTGCCAGATCAAGATTGGAGCCTGGTGCAGCCATCTGGTTCGCCAGCCCTCAGTCAAAATCGTCCAACCCAAAATAGCATGGAAAGCGGATGATGATGATGATGATATTAAAACTGACCTTCCACTCGAGCCTCGTCCGGAGTGATAGTAGCACATTTAATCCCGACATTGTACTTCAAGATGGCATGGGCAGAATCAATAGTGACCTGGTCATCGGTGGCATCTCGGTGTGGAAGACCCAAATCGAAGTATTTGCAATCCACCTTCACATATGGGAAGATTAGCTATAATAAAGAAAAAAAAAAAAAAAAGGTGTTTAATAAAAATATCAATAAAAAAAAGACAAAAAAATCATATAGGCTTAGGAGTGGCTGTGTGGTAAGTAGCTTGCTTATGAACCACATGGTTTCAGGTTCAGTCCCACTGCGTGGCACCTTGAGCAAGTGTCTTCTACTATAGCCTCGGGCTGACCAAAGCCTTGTGAGTGGATTTGGTAGACGAAAACTGAAAGAAGCCCATCATGTATATGTATGTGTCCCCAACATCGCTTGACAACCGATGCTGGTGTGTTTACGTCCCGGTAACTTAGTGATTCGGCAAAACAGACTGATAGAATAAGTACTAGACTTACAAACGAATAAGTCCTGGGGTTAATTTGCTCATCTAATACCCTTTAAGGTACTGCTCCAGCATGGCCGCAGTCAAATGACTGAAACAAGTAAAAGAACAGAAGAATATTTGATAGAGTAATCCAAGTGTTGAAGTGTTTTACAGGTAATAAGTGTAGCAGGGAGTGAAGCGGGAGAAAGAAGTATCCAAGACGAGGTTAATTGACAGCCTTAATAACGAAGCCATTAACGTTTTATAATTTCAGGAAAGGTAGGAAAAGATGGGGGTTGATGTCATCTTTACTGAAGAGTATTATTTATTAATAACAGGCTTCACGTGAAGAATAAGAGCAATGAATTAGATCTAAAACTAGGTCACAATTTCATTTTGCCGCCTCACCCTGCAAGGTCACAAATTGAATTTGCAGGTAAGCGTGTAAAAGGACTTGCGGTCAAGTTTGACACAATAAGTATTCCAGTTGTTCAGTCAACCGAAACGCTTGTATTCCAGAGTAGGGTGGCTTAGGTTTTCTGATATGTACTTTTAACAAAATTCCTACAGAGAATAATTGTTTTAATAGGTTCAACACACACACACACACACACACACTTATGTAGCTGCAGGTGAGATTGTCCTATTAACCCTTTCATTACCAACCCGGCTGAAACCAGCTCTGGCTCTGTAATACAAATGTTTTGTTTTCATAAGTTTTGGATTAAAATCTTCCACCAAACCTTAGTCACAATTTATGTTCCTAATACTAGCTGAATGATAACTAAGTTATTTTACAAAATTCATCATCATCATCGTTTAACGTCTGCTTTCCATGCTAGCGTGGGTTGGACGATCTTGACTGAGGGCTGGCGAACCAGATGGCTGCACCAGGCCCCAATCTTGATCTGGCAGAGTTTCTACAGCTGGGTGCCCTTCCTAACGCCAACCACTCCATGAGTGTAGTGGGTGCTTTTTACGTGCTACCAGCACGGGGGACCAGTCAAGCAGTACTGGCAATGACCTCGCTCGAATCTTTAAATTCTTTGTTACATTTTAAATAATTGAAAGAAACACAGAGCATCTCAACAGAAATATAGTAACGAAAGGGTTAAGAAGCTTGCTTCTCAACCATGCAGCCTCAGGTGTAGTCCCATATGTTTTGCCTTTGGCAAAGGTCTTCTACTACCATCTCAGATTGATATCAGAATTCCAAAGTAACTTCCCATTGGCCAATTCCTAAGAGGAAGGTCAGGTGGGAGGCTACTCTTTCACTTCAAAGACAAACTAAAAGACAATCTGAAGCAATGCAACATTCCATTTTCTTCCTGGAGAAACAAAGCTTCGGTTGTCAAGCGATGTTGGAGGGACAAACACACACATACATGGGCTTCTTTCAGTTTCCGTCTACCAAGTCCACTCACAAAACTTTGGCCGAACCGAGGCTATAGTAGAAGAATACCCGCTTGCTATTTAATAATAATGGTTTCAAATTTTGGAACAAGGCCAGCAAGTTCAGAAGGGGATAAGTCAATTACATTGATGCCAGTGCTCAACTAGTACTTATTTTATTGACCCCACAAAGGATGAAAGGTCAAGTTGACCTTTGAATCTAAGAACAGACAAAAAGACACAAAATATTTTCTGACATGCTAATGATTCTGCCAGTAATAATAAGACCACTCAGAGAGTGCAAACCTCTGCCAAGGCAACACCAACATCCTCTCAACAATTAGCTGGAGAGGATTTTTAAAATGTCAATATCTGAAATGAACCCAACTGCTCTCAAAAATTAAGTAAAAAACAGGAAAAATAATCCAGAATCCTTGTCCGGTACCAGATCAATCGCAAAATCTAATCAGTTCATGCTAGTCACAAGGCCAAACATCCCTGAAAGTTTCATCTGAATCCATCCAACGGTTCTTGAGATTTCTTGTCCATGGGCAAACAAACTCTACTAAAAACAATACCGCCACCTTCACTAAGGCAGAAGTAATAATCTTTAAGCCCGAAAATTTGAGTGGAGGAGGGTCGTCGATTACATTGACCCCAATACTCAACTGGTATTTTACCAAACTTTGAAAGGATGAAGGGCAAAGTCAACCTTGATAGAATTTGAACTCAGAACGCAGCAACCGACGAAACAGACCACTAAGCATTTTGCCTGACATGCTAACAATTCTACCAGCTCACTGCCATATCATTATTACTACAACTATAATTTATTATTATCAGTAGTATTACATAAATTGGCCAGCTGTCAGAATCACTGAAGTGCAATACAGAATTTGTTGCAGCCCTTGATATAGCCCACCACATCCAGTTAAAATAGGTTATATCTTTAAAAAAAAAAAAAAAAAAAAAAAGAAAGAAAAGCACCAAGGTTGGATACATTCAAGGTGATACTCCAGTATGGCCACAGCCTACTGACTGAAAATGATTAAAATAAATGAGCCATCTTGGGAGAAACTGGAGTAGTGAGTAATATTGATTTTGTCGACAGATTCTTTCTTTTATTCTTTGAAAGCCCAAGTATTCATGAATAATGCAATCAATAATGTGTGTGTGTGTGTGTGTGTATGTGTGAGACCATGTGTGTGGGTGTGTGTCAGTGCGTACAAGTGCATGCGTGTGTACGCACGTGGTTGTAGCTAAATGTAGATGTATGCATAATGATATAATTGCATATTCCTGTGTATGAAAAAAGAAAATTTTAAAAAGGCCACCACAAGCTAACACAAAGTATTCCGTTACATGAAACGGACGCATTTATTTATGAAAACAATGATTCTTACAAGACCTGTCTTGTTTTTCTTCACATCAGAATTTACTGAATTCTAAAGCAAAGGAAACAAGATTTGTCTTGTGTAATTTTTCTATTAAATGCATGTGAGAATGTGAGTGTGTAATGTAGCTTTTATATTTTACTTGTTTCAGCTATTAAACCACAGCCATGCTGGAGCACTTCCTGAAAGAATTTTTAGTCCTATGTATCAACCCCAGGACTTTTTTTTTTTGAAGACTAGTTCTGTTGGTCTCTTTTGCTGAACTGCTAAGTTACAGGGAAATAAATGCTAAGCGGTGACAGGGAACAAACACAAAGACACAGACATGACAGGCTTCTTTTAATTCCCATCTACCAAATCCACTCACAAGGATTTGGCCAGCTTGAGGCTATAGCAGAGAACACCCACCCACTCAAGGTGCCACGCATTGGGACTGATCCCAGAACCATGTGGTTGGGAAGCGAGCTTCTTACCAGTCATACCTGTGTGTATACACACACACACTCACTGGGTATAATGGAAATTATCAGCCAGGTGTTTTATTGTAATAAGAGAGAAGTCAATGAACAGGTGGCAGCTGATTCTAAATGGGTTCATAGGTATAAGCATAGCCACATAGATAGTAGCTAAAAATATAGCTTTGCAACTAGATGGCTCTAGGTTCAATTCCACTGGGGAGTGGGTAAAATTAATTATATTAATCCCAAGGCGGTGAGCTGGCAGAAACGCTAGCACACCGGGTGAAATGCGTAGCCGTATTTCGTCTGGCATTACGTTCCGAGTTCAAATTCTGCCGAGGTTCACTTTGCCTTTCATCCTTTCGGGGTCGATAAATTAAGTACCAGTTACGCACTGGGGTCGATGTAATGGACTTAATCCGTTTGTCTTTCCTTGTTTGTCCCCTCTATGTTTAGCCCCTTGTGGGCAATAAAGAAATAGGTATTTCGTCTGTCTTTAGGTTCTGAGTTCAATTTCCACCGAGGTCGACTTTGCCTTTCATCCTTTTGGGGTCGATAAATTAAGTACCAGTTACGCAGTGGGGTTGATTTAATCAACTTAATCCGTTTGTCTTTCCTTGTTTGTCCCCTCTCTGTTTAGCCTCTTGTGAGTAGTAAAGAAATATATATTAATCCCAATATCAAGTATTATATTTTATTGACACCCTCCATTCCACTCCCAGAAAGATGAAAAGCAAAGTTGACCTTGGCGAGTTCAAAACCTGTTGAAGTTGACTTTGTCTTTCACCCTTCCAAGGTCAAGATAACTGCTTCTGCTAATGTCTAGCCTCATGCTGTTATGCTAGAAATTATCATAGCAGGCATGCCTGTGTAGTTAAGAAGTTCATTTCCCAACCAGGTTGTCACAGGTTCAATCCCACTGTATGGCATTTCGAGCAAGTGCCTTCAGCTGTAGCTTCATGATGACGAAAACTGTTAGTAGATTTGGCAGATGGAAACTGTTAGAAGCCTGTTGTCATAGAGATGGAATTTGTTGAGATACATTTTTCTTGGCTAGATACCTTTCCAGATGCGTCAACCCTCACCCATTTCCAAGTAATGGTAATATCGAACCCCCCCCCCCACCACTGCATGACATATCTTCACAAAAGACTGGAAACGATGTGCACATCTAGTATGACCATTGATGCTTGTTTACAACTATCATGCAATGTCAAGACAGAGACAACAAAGATATTAGGCTTCTTTCAGTTTCCACTCACAAGGCTTCTTGTCAACTAGAGGCTTACAGTTTGTTGTTTGTTTCTTCTCGAGCCATGCCTGGCTCATTAGGGCCGGTTTCCTTGGCGTATAGGTTCCCCACCTGGACGGGGCGCTGGTCCATCGCAGGTGAGCTGCAAGACGCGGGAGGAAAGAATGAGAGAAAGTTGTGGCGAAAGAGTCAGCAGAAGTTTCGCCATTACCTTCTGCTGGAGCCGCGTGGAGCTTAGGTGCTTTGCTCATAAACACACACACATTGCCCGGTCTGAGATTCGAACCAGCGATCCCTTGGCCGCGAGTCCGCTGCTCTAACCACTAGGCCATGTGCCTCCACTAGGCTTATAATAGATGACACTTGCTCAAGGTGCCATGCAATGGGACTGAGCCTGAGACCATGTGGTTGGGAAGCAAACTTCTTACTACACAGCCATGCTTGACATTGTAGGGTCGGTGCGAGAGACCTGATCTGTCCAGTCTGAACAGAAAACGGGTAGAATATTTGGGCCTGATGTGGTTAGTTTTGGGTTAACCAAAGGGTTAAAGCGACAATGACGATGACAATTTCTGATGAAAACAATTAATTTGGTAAAAAAACACAAGCTGAGTGAGATGCATTCTCAAAGAGCAACTTACTCTCTCCTTTATCTTGTCCCAAATGATTCTGGTCATTTCATCACCGTCCAACTCCACCACGGGGTTAGCCACTTCAATTCTTTTCTTTGCATCTGAAGTAAAACGAAAGAAACAAAGAAAAATTAAAAAAAGACAAACATGGAGAAGTCTGGCGTAACAAAATATAAAAAAAAAAAAAAGAAGAGAATGAGAGAGAATTGTAAAAAGCCACCCAAGGACATTCTTTTGACTGTGGCCATGCTGGAGCACCACCACACGAAGGACTTCAGTCAAACAAAATCGACCCCAGAACTTAAGCCTAGTACTTATTCTATCAGCCTCTCTTGCCCAACTGCTAAGTCACAGTGATGAGAACACACCGACACCAGTTGTCAAGCCTTGATGATAGTGGCAGTCAAAAACATGCACACAATGGGCTTCTTTTCAGTTTCCGCTTACCAAATCCACTCATGGCTTTGGTTGGCTCGGGGCTATAGAAGACACTTGCCCAAGATGCAATGCAGTGGGACTGAACCTGGAACCATGTGGTTGGGAAGCAAGCTCCTTACCACACAGCCATGCCTATATATTATTTTTAACATCCACTTTTACATGCTTGTATGGGGTAAATAGAGTTTTACTGAGGCAGATTTTAACTGGTCAACTGCCCTTCCTGTTGCCACCCATAATTTCACACAATACTGAGCATGAACGACTGCTGGTATGACAGATGGCCATTTACAACCATCGTGTGAAGCCTAGACAGGGGTAAAGTCCCACTTTGGTCAGAGATTGTCATGGGATTGCACCTAAAAAGTTCCCCTCTGAGGTACAAGCCCAGGCAAGGTGGTTTATGGAAGACCAGCAGCCGCCCATGCATACCATGCCACTGATGTTATCTAAGAGAAAGGTAAAGTCCGATACAACTTGGCACCACTGTGGCGAGCTGGCAGAAACGTTAGCACACTGGGCAGAATGCGTAGCTGTATTTCGTCTGCCGTTACGTTCTGAGTTCAAATTCCGCCGAGGTCGACTTTGCCTTTCATCCTTTCAGGGTCGATTAAATAAGTACCAGTTACGCACTGGGGTCGATATATTCCACTTAATCCGTTTGTCTGTCCCCTCTGTGTTTAGCCCCTTGTGGGGTGTAAAGAAATAGATATTGCAACTCATTTCTACGGATGAATGAACTGGAGCAACATGAAATAAAGTGCCTTGCCCAAGAACACAACGCAGCCTGAACCAGGAATTGAACCCCCTGTCTGATTACAAGCCTGACACTAACCACTTAGCCTTTACAATGGTATACACACACACACAAGCTTCTTTCAGTTTCCACTGGTCAAACCCACCTGATATGATAGAAGATACTTGCCCCAGGTACCAGGGGTGCCATATGCACAACACCACTACACACAAAATCCACCCCACCCCACATTTATAATCTTAGACATTCTCTTAGCTTCAATAAACTACAAAAGAATTATTTTTCCGAATATCGACTATTTAGATATTACAAAGTAAGAGAAATTCAATAAGTGTCCTCTACTGTAGCCTTGGGCGGACCAAAGCCTTGTGAGTGGATTTGGTAGACAGAAACTGAAAGAAGCCCATCTTATATATGTATGTGTGTGTGTTTGTCCCCCCGCCTCCCAACATCGCTTGACAACCGATACTGGTGTGTTTACATCCCCGTAACTTAGCAGTTCGGCAAAAAGAGACCGATAGAGTAAGTACTAGGCTAACAAGAAATAAGTCCTGGGGTCGATTTGCTCGACTGAAAAGCGGTGCTCCAGTATGGCCGCAGTCAAATGACTGAAACAAGTAAAAAAGTAAGTTATTATACACTAACAGTATTTCCCCGAAATATCTATTGAAACAGTTTATGAAAATAGATTAAATAGAGAAAAAAAAAAGGGGGTGGGAGTATGGAAGTTTCAGCTCTAGATTGACCTGGGTCATGGTGCCTTAAGTTCAAGCAGTGCATTTCTCTATACAGTAGTAGTAGTAGTGCTTAACACTCCTGCAATAATATCCGCTTCAGGGTCAACTAACCTGAGGAAATCCTTCAATCTCACACCCTTAAATACCCCCATCATCACCACCACCGTGTACTTAAACTAGGCACAAGACAAGCTCAAGTGGGCTCATAATATGCAAAGTCAAATACTAAAGAGATAAATTTTATCAGTGAAGTGACTAGCAAGTTTCTCAGTGCTTAGATAGGTCTGTCTACTTACTTATCCCTACTTCAACACCCCCTACACACACCCATAGCCCCCACACACCCACACACCATAGAAACTGTGAAGTTTGTAATATTTCTTCATAGCTAAATTAAAACATTGATCAAAATCTTTTAACACGAATACCAATACCTATTTCTTTATTACCCACAAGGGGTTAAACAGAGGGGACAAAGGGATTAAGTCGATTACATCGACCCCAGTGCGTAACTGGTACTTAATTTATCAACCCTGAAAGGATGAAAGGCAAAGTCGACCTTGGCGTAATTTGAACTCAGAACGTAGCGACAGACGAAACACCTATTTCATTACTACCCACAAGGGGCTACACACAAAGAGGACAAACAGATTAAGTCGATTATATCGACCCCAGTGTGTAACTGGTACTTAATTTATCGACCCCGAAAGGATGAAAGGGAAAGTCGACTTTGGAGGAATTTGAACTCAGAACATAACGGCAGACAAAATACTGCTAGGCATTTCGCCCAGCATGCTAACGATTCTGCCAGCTTGCCTTTATTAACATGAATATCAATATCATAAATATAACAAACACCAATAAATAATGCCCGGTACTTATTCAGTTGGTATCTTTTGCTGAACTGCTAAGTTACAGGGCTATAAACACAGATACACAAGACAGGCTTCTTTCAGTTTCCATCTACCAAATCGACTAAGGCTTTGATCAACCAGAGGCTATAGAAGACATTAGCCCAAGATGCCATACAGTGGGACTGAACCCTTTCCCATATGGGTGGCAAGCCAACCTCTTACCACACAGCCAGCCCTGCAAAAAGTGCATCTAATGGTAAATTCTTCCCTCAAGCCCTCACCCACTCTTGCTAGCAGAGAAATCTTTATACATAAAATTGAAGTTGTGTGTCTCCTACGATTTAGATTCCTTACTCCCACATTTTGCAGTGCAGTGTAACCAAAAGCGGGTATCTTATAGTCGTGATTCATATCGAGCCCTTCTGGGTATTAGCGCGTGTCTACAATGAGTCTACGATTTAAAAAAAAAACTGCCATCATTTTTTTCCACTTTTAATGCATTTTTTTCGCTATTATATAAGGGAAGTAACTCTCTAAAAATGTCTACGATTTTAAAAATTTACCATAGTTTTTTTTCCATTTTTAATGCATATTTTTTGGCTATAACTCTCTAAAAATGCTTATATAGTTATTTCCCTTACAAACCCGAGCAACGCCGGGCGATACTGCTAGTATAGATATAAAACAAACATAAACATTCAGAAGCCATCAGGTTGTTATACCCTTGAGCTGAATCATAATAACCAATAAAAATTTACTGCTTTCACCATCTTCTCCCCTTTTCCAGCTGGACAGGACATGGTACCTCTGCAGCAAAACACCTGTTCCTACCTGTCATACTCTTGCCTCTAATCAACAGGTGTAAGGTACTTCCCTCAATCAATTCGTCTCGAGAAGTACTTGACGACCTTATTACAAAAAAAACAGCCAGCCAGCCAGTGAATCTCCCCCAAGAACTACATTAAGGGTACACGTAACTGTGGAGTACTCAGCCACTTGCACACTAATTTCACGAGCAGGCTGTACCATTGATCGGATCAACTGGAACCCTCATCATCATAACCAATGGAATGCCTTGAGAACTATGTTAAGGGTACGCGTGTGTGGAGTACTCGGCCACTTGCACACTAATTTCACGAGCAGGTTGTTCCGTTGATCGGATCAACTGGAACCCTCGGCGTCGTAACCGACAGAGTGCCACGTATATAACATGTACACACACACACATGACAGGCTTCTTTCAGTTTCCATTCAAGGCCCGGAGGTTATAAAAGACACTTGCCCAAGGTGCCATGCAGTGGGTGGGACTGAACCCAGAACCATGTGGTCAGGAGTACCTGTTTTTTTTAAGTAAACATTTGCATAACTGTCCTCCACTTTAGTTTCTGATATCTGTTCTTATCAACTCACGGTAGATGTACGTGTGTGTGTATATAAATACGTATGCAAGTGCACAAACATGCACATAAATACCAGTGTGTATGAAATATTCCTTTACAGGTCAAATGGGAAACATAAAAGCACAAAACAAAAAGAATTGTGATGTTTGTTCAACAGATCTGTGCTCAATTCCCCAGGACAACCTTAGCATTCACCCTTTCAAGGTCATTACATAAAGTACCAGAGCAAGAACAGCAGGTTGGCAGAATTAAGTTGGCGAGCTGACAGAAACGTTAGCATGCCGGGCGAAATGCTTAGCAATGTTTTGACTGCCGTTATGTTCCGAGTTCAAATTCCGCCGAGGTCGACTTTGCCTTTCATCCTTTCGAGGTCAATAAATTAAGTACCAGTTATGCACTGGGGTCAATGTAATGGACTTAATCCGTTTGTCTGTCCTTGTTTGTCCCCTCTGTGTGTAGCCCCTTGTGGGCAATAAAGAAATAAAAATTAGTAGAGCTTGAAACAAGATACCTTGCAGTAATTATACCTGATCTCTTGTGTCACTCATTAGACTGTGGCCATGCTGGGGCACCACCTAGAGGAATTTTAGTCAAATGAATTGATCAATACTAAGCCTGGTATTTATTCAATTGATCTCTTTTGCCAAACTGCTAAGTTATGAGGATGTTAAGACACCAACACCAGTTGGTGGGGGACGGGCTTCTTTCGGTTTCCGTCTACCCACTATATTGACAATGCCTTGGTCGGTGACACTTGTCCAAGGTGCCAGACAGTGGGACTGAACCCAGAACCATGTGGTTGTGAAGTAGTAGACTTAATCCATTGCCCAGTCTTTGAGTGTATTGAAGAGAGTTCACTGACGTAAAAAGCATTCCGAGTTGGGATTCTCGTTTGAGGATCACTTCTTTCCGGGGCTCTGGAAAAAAAAGGGGCCATGGGTCCACCCATCCATTTGATAGTAAGAGTTGTCCACAGATTTTAACTGAGAAAATCAAAACCAAAAGACAACAGCTGGGAAGAAATAAAAAAGAAATGCAACTTTGCACAACTGTTTGTTTACACACATACACACACACCTGGCTTAGACAAAAAACTTCAGGTAATATACTGTAAGCCTGTGTAGATATCTGTAGACAGGAATTCATATTAGCTCAGCTATGTGGAAGAAAATCTTGAGAGGAGGAAAGATAAAAATAGAATAAAGCAAGATGAAATATTTATAAATGCCCTTCTCACGGAAGGTTATTGGAAGCAATGATTAGTAGTAAGAAGATGAGCTTAATAAAGGTGTGTGTGCCTCATATATATATATATATATATTTTTTTTTTTTTTTTTTTTTTACTACCCACAAGGGGCTAAACAAAGAGGGGACAAACAAGGACAGACAAAGGGATTAAGCCGACCCCAGTGCGTAACTGGTACTTAATTTATCGACCCCGAAAGGATGAAAGGCGAAGTCGACAGAATTTGAACTTGGAACGTAACGGAAGACGAAATATGGCTACGCATTTCACCCGGCGTGCTAACGTTTCTCCCCCCCCCCCGCGTGTGTGTGTGTGTGTGTGTGTACACACACACACACACACACGCGCGATGGAAGCGAGAAGCAAGAGGGAATACGATGGATGAAGTAGAAGAGAGTAACTGTTGTAAGAGTAAGTCTATTCCCATCCACCACAAGCTAGCACAAACGAGATGTCACAGCCGACAGGTTTCCGTTGAATAGCCCTCGGTCAGCTCCGATGGTAGTTAAACCCTGACCATCCAGATTTTTTTTTGTTTTTTTTCTTTCCCCCCAGATACGGTGTATTAAGATCACATAGGAGTTTTAGTCTTCGTACTAAAGGGAGTTGAGGAAGACTAGGCTGCTATTTCGAGCTATCAAGCAGTCTTGATGACCTCACTGCTAACGGAAGGATTAATTCATTTGGTTAAACATACAATGAAAATAGGCAGGTGAGAAGGTTAAAAGAAAAAAAAAATCAAGACAGAAACAGACGAAAAGTGGGGGGGGGGGGAGAAGAGTTTTTAATCAACATCACACAAGTACCACAGACTCAGTTTACATGTTGAAAGGAATATGTAAAAAAAGAACCTGGCTTATAGCAATGCAGAAAGGAATTCGATACTGAGAACAGTCTCACCTGCACATTTAATTATGTTATATATATATATATACACACACACACACACACACACACACACACACACACAAAGTAAGATAGGGGTCATGGGGTGAAACCCACTATGGGATCGTTTTATATAATATTTTTGTATGCTTTTGATGTTCTCACTTGTAAAATAAATAATCCAGCATCAGAATATCCGTAAGTTGATGAACAAACCAAATTTGCTTCTCCATTTTCTTATTTGTATTATATATATCATATCATATCATATTTCAATGCCGGAGCACCGCCTTTAGTGGAACAAATCGATCCCAGGACTTATTCTTCGTAAGCCTAGTACTTATTCTATTGGTCTCTTTTGCCGAACCGCTAGATTACGGGGACGTAAACACACCAACATCGGTTATCAAGCGATGGTGGTGGACAGACATATAATACACACAAATGAAAAAAGCCCGTCGTGTGTATTATATATATACACACACACGACGGGCTTTCATTATCCGCCAACCATAATCCACTCACAAAGCTATGGAAGACACTTGCCCAAGGTGCCACGCAGTGGGAACGAACCCGGAACCATGTGGTTGGGAAGCAAGCATCTTACCACACAACTATGTGTGTGGTTATGTGTGTATATATATAGTCAGTGGACCATGTATCCGAAAAATAAGCACACCCCTAAAAAGAGCAGTAATGTACAAGTTAAATATAAATGCAAAGAGAGACCAAGCGATTTATGGATGCGAAAATATTGGTCACTATGACCGGGGACACACAGAACCAGAGGTATCCAATGCGGAACTTTTATCTATATATATATATATATAGCACACTGCCCCCCAATAAAAGGGAGAAAAAAAAAGTATTGAATACATCGAGGGTATTATGCGATTAATACTATCCAACAACCGCAGTTACTCGGAGTAAACCAACGATCTTTGAAAACTGTCGCTTGAACAAACGTGAAGAATGGTAGGACCAGCTACATCCATATATACAATTATTGAAGCAGTCAGCTTTAACTACACGTGTACATCGGCGAACATTACACCACTCACTCCGAACGTACCCGACACGTAGCTAGGAGGTATCCGGCCCAGAACTTTTAGCTTAAATGTATCGGTAATTAGATAGTAACCGGTATTTTGTTTTAATTTTTTTAATTAGAAGTCTTCAATGACAAGATTAAAAATAAAAAATTCTTTCGAAAATAATGTATACACACATCCACACAAACATGTGCGTGGTGGGGGAGGGGAGAAAGAGAGATGTATGTGGCTTATGTAACAGTTTTAAGCACAGATGCACTCATTGCTTGTATCAGCTTGCCTAACTTTATAAGGGGCCGAGCGGTAATAGCTACCCTAATTCTTAAAAAAAAAAAAAAAAAAAAAACGAACTTGGGCCAAAACTAGCTCTGATAGAGCTGATATATGCTTAAAAGTATTCCAGCTGTTACTATTTCAGTCCTATAAGAAAAAACCTTCATGTATCTGGAACGGTAGGCATTGTGCAATATGCCCCTTTTTATGATTGTAGTTTAGGAGAGATTTGGCTGCTAACTCTAGCGTGCTGAGCGACCGTCAGACACTTCTTCGTTGCCTAGGAAGGCGATATAAGGTTCATTTTTCTGTCTTCATAAAACAAATATACGAAGGCCCAACACAATATATCGTGTTAGAACCTGCGAATCTAGTTGATCTCTCCAACTGCTAGAAACAACAGCCAAATCTTTGATCCTTTTGTTACTATATATGTAAAGGTACACTGCCTTTGCTCCAATCAGTTTTGAAGGTAATGAATTCAGTAAAAGGATTCGATTTTAAGATGTTTGGAACCTAACTGACATGAAATTTTAGTGGAAAGTTTTAATGTAATTCAATTTAAAATTGGAAGTTGATTATACAACCAGGGGTGGTCTCAGGCGTTTTGGCATCGAACGGTTTAAATCACGCCTAACCGTATTGAAAATATATAGGAAGCACATCACGAAAAGATAGAAGGCCGACTGGTTTACCTTTGTTAATAGGCCTATTAAACAACTGTTAGAACAATTTCATTGACCCAACTCTCACGCACAAATTAAAGCCGGCACATAGTCTAAAAAGTCTAAAGAAAATAAAACGGACTTAAAATGCGGAAGAGGTCAGTCATGTCACCACCAAAAAGAAAGGGAAAAATGTCTTATTGTATGAATAAAAGGGTTGATTGACGGCTAAACTGTTTAAATAATATTCGGTGTAAGGTTTCATGTGGTTATTTTTTATTTTAAGGCGTGTAATAAAAGGAAACCACAGCAGGTTTCAGGATATCGCTTTTAAAATGCAGTCTAACGAACGTCAGCATGTTTCCTGTAAACCAACAGAGGAGTATATTTAAAGATGAAAAGACTGGACTTCAGCACATTTTTGCTCAAATATCACGAAGTACAAAAAGAGCTGGCGCCAGGGTATTCAGAACCCCTAGGGCAACCCTACATATATGCGTCCCCTTTCTCCCTAGCCTTACAATTAATTGAAAGGCTCTTCAAATTTATTTTTTCTACTTTTCCCCTAATCTCATCCTGTTATTTAAAACCATCTTAATTCGACAGTCCCCTTCTACAGTCAGCACAGACTCCACCACTACCACACTACAAACACATCTAAAAGGCTGCTAGCGATGGATTTTAATTCAACACCACCTCAATAAATTTTTTTTTAATTAAAAAAAAAAAACCGCTTTATTTCTGCAATCAATTACACAACAGATCCCATTTTAAATTATAATATTCAAATACAAAGAAACAGTAAAAAATAGTAGGGCAAAGCAGTACCAGATAGAACAAAAAGGTGTGTTCAGTCGCACCTCGCGATAATGACCGCGATAGCATTGCCGCTGAGAATAACCAGCGATTTTCGGTGCAGCAATGGTAGAGAGATATTCCGTTACTTAATTTTGAAGGCGACACAACCACGAGAAAGGAGAAAATAGAAAGAGCTTTGGTCCACTAACCTAATGTGTATTTTACAAAGCATTTGCTACTACTGGTTAAAAATATTCTTGCCAGGGGTTATTGTTGAGTCAAGTTAAGTTTAAACTGAATAGACCTATGATCAAAGGTATTCTGGTTCAAATCCATCTGCTTTACACGTCCTTTATTTTAAAAAAGTGACAAAGGTTTTATTTGGCATCTATGTCTAGCAGGTCGAGCGACCGCATCAACCGGTTGGGGAGAGGGAAGCTACATGCGCATAATTAGTATCCGTGCTTAGAAAAATAAGGAACCAATTAAGTTTACAAATTCAAAAGTATTAATTATTTATATTTAATTACGTTAGCACGTCGGGCGAAATGCTAAATGGTATTTCGTCTGCCGCTACGTTCTGAGTTCAAATTCCGCCGAGGTCGACTTTGCCTTTCATCCTTTCGGGGTCGATGAAGTACCGGTAACGCACTGGAGTCGATTTAATCCCCTTGTCTGTCCCCTCTATGTTTAGCCCCTTGTGGGTAATAAAGAAATATATTTATATTTAACTACTATCTTTCTTTGTCTGTCTTAAGTTTTTCACAATATTTGTCAAAAAAGAAATTGTCAGTGAAAGGTTTCAAATGTGAAATTACAAATTTCTGCTGGCAAAATCGAAACAAAATCGAACTCATTTGGCTTCGTCAATGATAAAAGATATGAATTCGTGAGTTTTCACGCCTTTTTCAAAGACATTAAAGCAATGCGAGTCGTGAAAAAAAGATCACACTCGAAAATTCAGAGTCAATAACTGACATTTCATGCTGCTGGCTGTTCTGCTTAATGGCATATCTTCCGGCTCTTTACGTTCCGCCGAGGTCGACTTGGCTTTTTATCCTTTCTCGGTCGATTAAATAAGCATCAGTCGAGCACCGAGGTCGATGATCCGAAACTCCGCCGCCGTTAAGGTAAACGACAAACCCACCCATCCATTGAAACTGCTGGTCTTGTCCCTAAAATAGAATGATTACGGCGGCGAACTGGCGGAATTTTCAGCGAATCGGATAAAATATTTAGCAGTATTTCGTTCGGCTTTTAACGTTCTGAATTCAAATTCCGCCCAGTTCGACTTTGCCCTTCAGGGTCGATGCAATCGACTTACCACCCACAACCACCACTAAAATTGTTGGCCTAGTGTCAGAATTTTGAAATTAATACTTTGAGAAAGCAGAATACAGGTAATCAAATACACTGGCGAATACTTCGTTGTTTTTAACTGAATGAGTTTTCTGGACGATATTTATTAATTAAGCATCCACTTTGATGTTGCTTTGGCTAACTCCAGCTTGTTATCGCCTAATGAGGAAGGCGAGATGAGCTTAACCACTTATATAGGAACGTATATCTATGACGGGCTTGAACCGAACCTTTAGTAACAGGCAACAAGCAAAGGAGTTTGACAAACTGCTCAATTTGTATTTTTATGCCCTTCAGAAGCACAGAGTAGCTAGATTCCATTGATGTAACTTTCCACAAAAAACCACATTATATGGATATCGGTCACTGACCGCGAGAGTTCAGTTGATTGTTCCTCTGACTAAAAACCCTCCGAGAAACCGAAAGTGACAGTAAAACGTGGACACGTGTACCCTCGACGTAATCACCTTCAGGTGGAATCAGCGTGACGTAATGTAACAAGGTTATGCATTTTAAAATCACAGATACGACCCATACGTCGAGACTTCTACAGTTTCCGTCTACACAGTTTCACATACAAGGTGTACGTGTTACTAACTAACTACTAAGCTAGAACCAACGAGAGGACCTCTACGTGGTCATTCACCTACTAGAAAGAATAGGCAAAACCCCAAAATTACATCGTACGGTCTTAAGTCAAAATTGAAGAAGTTGGAGGGGGGGTGGGGAATTCACAATGCCGATTTTTAGCAATTTTCCGGAACCTCCGTATCCGAAAACGGGGATTTTTTAAAGCAAAAATGAAAAAAAAATTGGGAGAAAATGGGGGGGGGGGTGCTTTCCCAATTTTGACTATAATTATGCAGAGAAGGGCACTGTGACCAGCGGTTTATAACATCCGATAAATCAGGTCGATACATGCGAGGATTCTTCGATTGCCTGTCTAGAAAAATTGAATTGAAAGAGTGCGGATGCGTAAGAGACGAGAGTGAGGTGATGGGATATTTATTACTTCTGAGTAAAGAAATTCACCGCAAGAAGGAAAGAGAGGAGGAAATAATACAATAGAGAAACCATTGAAAAAACGGAAATTGGATGCAAGGAAATGGAATCAATACGAATTAAGGGTTCCTGGCTGGACAGACAATTCTTGGCACTTATACGATTACACTTTTCTTTTTCATTTCTTTTTTTTTAAACCCTGACTTTTAGTACATCAATAATTCACAATCAGCAAAAAGGTTTGAATTTATTTCAATAAGAAATTGATTAGGGGTTAAAGGGTCCTGACTTTTTTTTTACCTTTTGCACACACACACACACACACACACACATTTATTTCTATCACCAGCTGCAAATTCTATTTATATACAAAAAAAAAAAAAAAATGGAATTATATCTGTACAATAATTCCATATATATTATATAAATAAGAACTTAATTCTTATAAGAATTATATAAATACTTATTTATACACAAGAACGGCATTCTTTCGATATAACTCGACAAAAATCAAAACACTTCACTGAGTATTTCCGTGTAAGCAAATGACAGTTCGATTCTGTTAGGAAATTCGCGGATTTTACATTTACAAATGAAACAGATAAGAATAAAATAGACAAGGCTTTTTTCCTTCAAGTTTAAAACGAGATATTGCTGGCATAATTTCATTATATCTATACCCCACAACCCACGAAGATACCCCGAAGTGAAATGTCTCGACCTTGTCGAGCTATATCGAAGGAATGCCCACAAGAACTTTGAATATAAATGTATATTTAAAAAGAAAATATAATTACAACTGCAAACAATATAAATATACATACATATATATAATCAACGAACGATTTATATCCATAAATCAATTTTCTCTATAAAACAGTGCGACTTATACACGGGTAGATATGACAAAAACGTACTAAATAGTATTACTAACAGCTGTAATTACTAATTTGTTAATACTAGCTCTAATCAGCTTGTGATTTAAATAATATATTTGCTGAGTCTAAATTAACGATGCTCAAAATAACTCGAGGAGATACCCTTAATTAATGGGGAGGGCGTGAGAAACCCACTTATTCAAGAAAAAAAAAAATCACTACCCATCTTCGTTTGATGTTAAATACATTTGGCGGATTTTCGGAACAATATGAATTCTATTTGGTTTCTTTCTTTGTTCCTACGTCCAACGAAATATATAAACCGGTTTCGTGTGTACATGTATTAAGAAAACCTGGAAGCATTATTATGTACAATCACTACGAATAAATCTGTAATGTTTATTTATATATTTGTCTACCTGTCTATCTATAAAGGTGTTTGTTATCTCCGTCTACAATATTGAGGAACAGAAAAAATATGTCATGAAACAGGAGGTCGAAACCTTTTTTTTTTTTTTCCTTATTTTAAATATAACAGACTATGAGGAAGCACGCGGCCCAAATAATTTTGACCGACTAATTTTAACAAAACTTAAATCCCCACAAATCACTCCACAGCACCCAGCACCTTTAATACCATCTCCACTAGCATTAATTAGGGTTTGTTTGCGAAGGACAAAGTATATACCGAACGTTAAGGTTGTTGCGAACGAAAGGGAAAAGTATATAAAAAGAAAGAAAAACGAAGGAAAAGAGAAAATGAATCAAAGTTTAAAAAAACAAAAAAGGAAAAAAAATTTAACTGGCGCCGTTTTCTGGTAATTTTCCGAATTTCACCAGCACGTTCGTTTCGTCAGAAATTATGTAATTTCAGATATATTCACCTAATTTCCTCTTACTAAATCAATACTCAGAGTGGAAAGGGACTGATAGACATATACTTTATTAATATTTTAATAAAACAATTACAATCGCACAATAAAAATGAATGTAAAAGATTCTCTATATGGCATATATACAGTTTAGTGCCTCCTAACTTTTGTTTTGTTGTATTTTACAGAAATATTTCATTTTTATGTCAAATTTTTTTTCAGATGTGTTTTCGATCGTGTAGAATACAAATATATTAAGATTATTTTTTTAGGGGAGGGGGGAGACACCTTTTGTCATTTTGACCCTCCTAATTCTTTAAAATGCATATATTTTGAACAAATACGCAAGGTTGACGCTTCAAACATACGGAATTTCACACGTACAAATAAAGTTACGGAAATCAGTGCTAACAAAAATCAGCGTGATAGAGAGCCACTAAAAAAAAAAGATTTCGTGACTATAATCATTTATACTCTTGAAAATATATCTCAGTAAAATTTCGTTTAAAAAAAAACAAAAAAACAACCTATTTTCCAAAAAGTTATGAGAAAAAGCCGGGCGGAAGGGGCATAAAACTGTAGAGGTTCCACAATACAAAAGGAGTATAAATATACACACATATATATATATACTAAGATTTAACTATTATTGCAGAATAAAAGGCTACGAGAATGCTAGATGGTAAAAGAAGCGGTATTTCTTCTTGGCAATTGCGATAATGGGTATTAATTTATAATTATATGTAAAATATATACAGTAAATTTTAATTAATGAACAATGGTATACGTATAAAAGATTTAAATTGCCAGAACAGGAATTAAATGAGATTATGATATCCAGGATTTCTAAAAGAGATATTATTTAGCAAAATAAGCGGAAAAATTATTCGGATGGTTTCTGTAATGATTCTTGGACACGGTTATAGCGAGTAGTGCCGGAGGAATTATAAGGTTTATCTTTTCTAATCAGGTCTGCGATCCGGTTTCAATTCCCAGTTGGTAACAGATTTAATTCAGGCACGTGGATTAATTCTAACAGAAAGGAATAAATGTCACTCTACGGACATTCGCTGTCCCCTCCTCCCTTACACTATGGCTTTGATATGTAAGAGATTCTCATGGTTTCTATTAGTTTTTTTTTTTCGTTTTTTCTTTCCTATTAAAAGAAATATATACTCACAGTTGCGCTTTTGCTGCACATTTAATGTTGCCGGTGCAACTAGATTGTGTAGAGAAGATGATGTGTTGCGAACAAGTAATTTCGAAGCTACCGATGCGACAACCTTGGCCATGGTGCGTTAGCAAGAACCGACTGAAAGAAGTGGCGAATTGGTTTGGAAAGAAAGAGGAGAAATAAATAGAGAGAGAGACAACCAGATAGAGGGAGTGAAAGGTGAATAAATAGAGAGAGAGAGAACCAGATATAGGGAGGGAAAGGTAGATGAATGGAGAGAGAGAGAGAGAGAACCAGAGGCGGACAGAGAGAAGGTTTCTCTTTAAACAGGCTCCGGGCCACACTACAGCATGGGATTATGCTATTCGCCCACATGGCGGGAAGGGGTGGCAGGTTGTTGCTCGTGGCGAAAAGTGCTCTATAATTGTGACTGACAAAGGATATGATTGCTAACAAAACATTCAAATTATGATTAAACTATTAAAATACAGAAAACAAAATGTTTGGCAAGATCTTCTCGATATAATTTCTTACCGACATTTCCTATTCACCCACCATACATCCCCCATTGTCTTGTCATAATGCATTTAGCGGTGTATTTTCTCTTTTGCCATCATTGTAGATTTTTTTTAAACGAGTCGCAGCTTTGCTCGTCACATGATTAAATAAGCGCTTCTAATTGGTTAGTTTATCTGGCTTTAATGTCCCTCTCACTTCTTACCTCTTCCTTCTCCTACTTTCCCCCCTCTCCTTCGACTTATGAATCATTCTCTTTCTCTTTTCATTGTACTCTTATCCTCTCTATATTCATTTCTCTCTATTTGTATATTACTCTCTTTCTTTCTTTGTCTGCCTTACTTTCTCTCTCTCTGTATCTATCTATCTACCTATATCTCTCTCTATCTGTCTCTCTCTCTCTCTCTCTCTCTCGTCTTCCATTACATGTGCAGTTCTTCCTTTACCAGACTCTGCTTGTGTCGCTGGTTAGTGGCACCGATCCTTCGCTTTCCTTTCTAGATATTTTCTTGTTATTCGTTTTCTTGACACGAATGCCAAAGTCGGAATTCAAAGTAAGTAATTCAACGCCTATTCAAAAGTCTAGCCTTAATTAATATTTACTTAATTACTCAATGAATACAAATGCTCTTAATTGATTCGTGTGTGCCCTCCCCCTCTCTCATTATCTCTATCTCTCTCCGTCTCTCTCCTTCTCTCTCTACTTTCCCCTCCTCTCTCTATGTCTCCCCCTTCTGTTCCACATCCTTGGTCCTCGCGTAGAAATGCCGGCCTTATGCTAACGAAAAAAAAGTTATGGAATAATCCTTCTCGAAGCACATAAGGCTATAAATAATAGCATGTAATTGTTGGAGTGAAAAAAACCTATTTTTGGATTAAAAAAAAAAGTCGAAGGCTACCCCGTGGGACTCGAACCCACATCCCCTTTAAGACGGGATGATAATTTCCAAAGCATGAACAGGTCCAACACCTCTCGTTTCCTATTTCGTTTAAATAAACCTGAGAGCTTTTGGGAATAAAAAAAATATATATTAATACTAATGGTAGTTTCGGATGTTGTGTCCCACCAGGCCGGCTCTGATCGAGCAGGCCCTATAATTAAAGGTACCTTAGGTGTCACTGTTCTTGTTTTCCTTCTTTTGATTTCCATTTTTGATTACATTTTTCCAGTTTTGATTACATTGTCCCCTGCTTCTTTTTTTTTTAAGACGGTAGGGTGTAATTTGAGAGATATTTAGCTGCTATTTCTAGCATTATGAGCAGCCACATAAAGCACTGCCGGGGAAACTTTTTTTTTTTAATACTAGGATCGAATTATTTATTAAATTTAGTGAGGGATGCATCTGTGCTGAGAGAAATAATGAATCTTTAATTTTACAAATTCATAAATATCTAAATGAACTCACTGTTTGCATTTTTTTTCCCCCTAAGCAATTCGAAACCGCCTACTACTGACCGCGTCAACGGTTTGAGATCTGGGCGAAGTTTTAGAATAGCTACCCCTCGAAGTCTCATACCCCGTTGGGAAGGGAAAGGGTACAGAAAGATGGGAAAAAATTCTTGTCGAATGGGCAAGGGTTTCTTTATTCCTGGCAATAGAGATCGTTGTGGCTGTTGTGATTTTTAAATCTATAAAGAGCGGAAAATCTGCCACCCGGTTTCTTCAACTTAGGGTTATGTTACTCGTCATCGAGAAGAGGTTTTGCCCTGTCTAGTCTGTACTGATATGCTGGGTAAATGGCAATTACGCAACAAGGGTTGTCAGTGCCCGATTGCAATGACAATTTTGGCGCCCCGTACGTGAATTAAAACTTGGTAGCTCAGAGGTAACGTTGCACCCGAGGGTGACTGCTTCTCTCTCTTACTTCACCTCTGAACGAGCGGCCAATGTCTTGGGACGACATGGTGTGCGGAAAGGGTGCCTTAAACATCATGAATATCCCCAAGATCAAACTTCGATCTTCGTTTGTATTTACGAAGGGAATAATTTGACGGACGTTGTTACCTACTAGTACCTGTTAACGAATGGAGAATCGATTGCCGTGTGGGTTTTATGGTACAAAATGAATTTGGCCATCAATGATTCTAAACTTATAACAATAATAATCATGAATGATACATCCAACTGTTTAGAAATAAATGAATAAGCTAAATTCTTTGATTCGTCTCGAAAGAGGAGACCTTAATTGTTCAGAATCTCGTGTGAAAAATAATTCTTCATAAAATGCGAATGATATATTTCCAATGGCTTGTATCTTTGATGTTGTATAGGAATATACTGGCTGTTTGGTGTGCACCTTACTCCGTTCCGTGTACCACTCAGTTTGACTCCCTAGTTGATTCCAGGGCTTCTGTGAGAGCCTAATTCCACGAGTCTACATTCGTTTTAGTTACTTGCTATCGTTTAGTTGTGCAGCCACAACTAGAACACGTGTATGTATGTGTGCACATGTGTATATATATATATATGTTTCGAAGATATGACATAAGAGCCAATTTGGGATAGAAAAAGGATAAGCCCCTCATTTAGCGCTCGTGTTATATATAGAGAAGAAGAAAAACATTGTTTGAGGGCCAACTAGTTCTTGCCTCTTCACTTGAATCGTGTCTTGCCAACACATCACTGCTAACCTCTTTCAATAATAGTGGTTGTTGTACTTCATAAGAATCTTCTTCAAAGTAGTACATGTGTCTGTATTTCTAGCAATGCTGCAAGTGTCAGTCCTAAACAATGCTGAGAGATAATTAGATTAGCTTTCATTCTTTTCATCTAATTGTCTACGCAGTTGCGAATTAATCCTCACCTGTTGAGATGTATACACTGTTAATTAACACTAATGGAAATGGGTTTATAAAATAAATGAATGAATGCTTTTGTGTTGCATGAATTTTTACATGTTTATAATCGAAAATGAAATCAGTCGACATGTGTGGATTATAAAACGTTTTGTCCCAAGAATGAGGCTGACTTATTCTTAAAAAATTATGATTTCCGTTTGGAAATGACATGTCATTTATTTCTCATTGTTCTTCGTTCATGAAAACTGAGATATGATGCCACACTCAGTGCAAGACGATTCTCACTGGAGCACCGAATCGAAGACCTGGTGTTCTTTCTTAATAATTGCGAAATTACACCGTGGGAATATCTACTGATTTGCGGATGATTTGAGGGCATAACTACACAATTGTGCCCCACCCCATCGACTTTGTTTCCTCCTAACTTTCTGAGAAATGAATATTTCTTTTCCGAGAAATTTTCTACAAATACCTTTCAGATTACAATTATATCAGAATTTGATGGGAATTTTGTTTTCAACAGAGGGCGGGGGTGGATGAGGAGTTTCAAATAATTCACACACCTTGGCTTTGCTTCCTCATTTATTTTCATGATGCAAATTACAATTATATTGAAAAAAAAAAAAGAATGGCATTCTTTCGATATAACTCGACAAAAATCAAACCATTTCACTTCGAGTATTTCCGTGGGTTTTGGAGTATAGATATAACGAATGTCTCATTTTAAACTTGAAGAAAAAATCCCTTGTATATTTGTTTCGTGTGTCTATGTAAAATCCGAAAATTTCCAAGCAGAAAACAGAATCTGGAACTGTCATTTGCTTCCACAGAAATACCCGAAGTGGAATGTTTTGATTTTGTCGAGTTATATCGAAAGAATGCCAAAAGAATTAAGAACTTTTTCACTCTTTGTCTTTTGTAATTTGTCGAACGAATAATATATATATTTTTTAAAATGTGACAGTGTTTGGTGGTGGACACACTTCTGTAGTTATGCCTCAGTTTCAAACCCTTTGATATATATATCTATATATCTATAGATCATTATTTGCATTTGATCTCATCCTTATATCTTATCAATTAAGTTAGTCTTTTATTTATTTTTATTTTTCTCGTTCTTCTTATCTAATCAGGGATTATTAATTATCAATAAGTAAATATAATTCTGTTCACTACAACAGTTTAGTATCGGCGGCTTTCGAATACGTCCGGCTGCTATTTCTAGCAACGATTATATACCACATGCAGCCGAATGTCATTTAGGTTGACTTTCATAAACAATAAGATGGATATCTTAAGAAACTGATCGATAGATTGATCGAGTCCCTTGTTTTATTGTCTTGACTTGAAGCGTTCCAACCATGACCATCTCGTTTTATTTTCAGATTACGCATCTAAGACTATTAATTCAAATTGTGTCCTAAAAATGTTGGGAAGTGGTTTGCGATAAATTTGGCTGCTATTTCTAGCAGTTCGAGCTACCACGTAGAAGGTTCTCTGTTGCTGCGACTGTTATTGTTTTGGTGGTGGTGGTGGCGGCGGTGCTTAAGATGATGTTGGTTATAGTGATGATGATGGATACAGTTTTTAGCTGGTATGATGTTTAGAACCAGACCACCCCCCGATTGGGCAGACCTGGGGCTGATAGTAAATGTGATGCTGATAGCAATTAATGATGATGATGGTGTAATTAGTACGTGGGTGCAGGTGCTTTAGGGGACATCTCAATGCTATTTCTCGCAGTTCGTGTGACCTTGTAGCGATTCACACGGTGATGTTGATAATAGATATAGGGCAAAACTATAGTTTGATGCCCCACCCCGATCACTGACATTGTTTCCTCGTAAAAGTATATATTTTCAGAAAAATACGTATTTTATAATGGAATTTTTCAAAGATACGTTTTCAAGGATGTAAATTATGATTCTGTTGACAAAATTTGGAAAGAATTTGAATTTTTTTTCTAATATTTTGTGAATGAGTTTCAGATTATTTTTATAAACACCTGCCGAATTTTGTTTCCTTTTTCATAAATCTCTTCAAAATTCGTATTGTTTAAATGATATTTTGACAACAAATACATACTGGAGTGTGGAAATTATGAAAATTTGCAAAAAAAAAAAAATAATAATAATGCCGGAGTTATGGAAATTGATAACAAAAGGCGGAGGGACGAATGTGGGTTTCAGGACGATCCGAAATTCCGTCAAAAATATTGTTTTCTAAAAACATTTTAACAATATAATTATAATCTGCAATCTCGGAAACCATAATTCTGCTAAATTTCATTAAAAAAAAATATTCATTTTTCAGAAAGTTATGAGGAAATAAAGTCGGGGGGTCGTGTTGGAGCACCAAAGTGTCCTTATGGGATCATTGTGACATTGCGGTATGATAATGATTGCATCGATGTTGTCATTTCACCCCAGATCAGCTCTGCTCAAGAGATAATCCAGTCGTGGCCATCCCAACTTTCGGATAGATATCTAAGGGTTACATTAATATGACCCCCTTTTCCAAGACTGTTGCTATATAATTTGAAGGACATTTGATTGCCTTTTTCTAGCAGGTCTAGCGACCACGCAGAGGCTCCGAGTTACTCTGATGAAGCAGGTCTATGATCAGAGACGTTCCAATCATGACCAAACAGTCTATATTTTATGTTAGGTTTTCTGTAACAAATGCGTCTCCGTTTTTAAAACGGCGGTGTATGATCTGAAGGCGATTTGGTTGCTATATCTAGCAAGTGAAGCAACCACACACATGCTCCCAGTTACTGTTGTTGTTTGACCCAGGTCATTGTTGATGAAAGATAGAACTATAAGCAGGCATTCTAGCCATGGCCATCCCATCTTTTCAAATGTTTATAACTGCATATATTTCCTTTCTTAAAAAAAAAAGATGGTAGGCTAATTTTATAGATATGACTGCTATTTCTAGCATATGTAACGACTACGTGGCAGCTTCCCTATTCTGAAGAAATGGATGGAATTATAATACACTTGGGTTGGTGTTTGCGATGGTGGCGGTTGAAGAGGCTGGCAGATAACGATAGAACGATTAGATAAATTCGGATTACACACATACACACATATATGAAGCAAAGAATTTTTGAATCACCCTGTAATTGTTATAAGCCATGTGTATATATGTGTGGTTATATGTGAAAATATCTGCATAGCTGTGTGTTTGTATGTGTGTGTTTGTAATATGAGAAACAGGAGGTTACATAAAAATATGAAGTTTGACCTTTATTAACAAGTGATGTGTTAGCATTTACATTTTATATAGTCTTGTGTTTGCATATGTGTGAGAGAGAGAGAGAGTGTCGGAATGTCAGTTAACAACCTGACTGTTCATGTGTCCATGTTGTGTGTGTATATATGTATATATATATATATATATATATGTGTGTGTTGAGAGGAAAACTGAGATTTGAGGATGTTTATGGCTTGCAATATAGTTAATGTTTAGTTAATCAACTTGTATAAATACGTGTGTGTATATAAATAATACCTGTATGTGTGAATCTGTTCATTTATGTGTATATCAAGACCTATACACTCATACTAAATACAGAGGCGTGTATACGTATACACAGAGGATAGTGTGTGCATACATACACGGGTACTACTAGCTAACAGTGGTCCCGGTGCGCGCACTCGCGTACTACACTCACTAAATACAGAGGCATGTATACGTATACACAGAGGATAGTGTGTGCATGCGTGCATACATACACGGGTACTACTAGCGAACAGTGGTCCCGGTGCGCGCACTCGCGTACTACACTCACTAAATACAGAGGCATGTATACGTATACACAGAGGATAGTGTGTGCATGCGTGCATACATACACGGGTACTACTAGCGAACAGCGGTACCGGTGCGCGCACTCGCGTACTCGCGCATCCGCGCTAGCTAGTCGTGACTAGTCGATCCTTACTTTGTGTTTTTGTGTTTTTATTTACTTTCCTTAAAATCCCTTAAAATGTTTTAGCCCGAAGGCCGCGGCCATGCTGGGGCACCACCGCTGTTTAACAAAAATGATTTACTTTGCTAGGTAGTCGTTGTAGGATCGACTAGTCACGGCTAGCAAATGCGGATGCGCGCACCGGGACCACTGTTCGCTAGTAGTACCCATACACGCGCACATGCACGTGTATCTGTGTTTGCAAGGAGATATCCTCAGATGCTGTGTGGATGGAATTTCGTTATTAACACGCACAACATATCTTTCTACTGGTTTGCCTCACTGGACTGTGGCCATGCTGGGGCACCGCCTTAGAAGGTTACAGTAGATCCTATCGATTCACATATTTTAATAATAATAATTATAATAATTCCTAACGTGATCGTCAGTCCACGATTTTGAGGAATAACGGCGGCGGTGGTGCTGGTGGTAGATGTAGACCATTCCAGCTGCTCGAATATAAGAGTACTACAAGAGATAAGACATATTCTAAGAATACATAGGTATCTAGTACTCACTTCTCCCTGCTGTATTCACGTTCGTTCTTCTTAGCCAATCTATGTAAATGTATATAGTTGTATAATATGTAACCTGTGCTAGCTTCGCTACAGCTGTTTCAGACGTGTTTTTTTTCTTTTATTGATGAATAAACCGATTACGTCACGAAAAAAAACCTGTTTTCTTCAGGTTAATTAAAACTTAAAACCCAAAATTAGGTTGAGAAAAAAAAAAAGATATGGATTGTATTGACCCTCTCATTTTGGCAACAAGTGAGAGAGTATATATATATATATATATATATATATATATATATATTGATTGATTGATTGATTGATTGGAAGGTTTGGAGATGATGTATAGGTATTATATATTAGAAGAAATGAGGTAATCAGAAGATCGGATGGTTTATATTTACAGATATTTATTTATATATTACATTTTTTACATATATATATCATGTGATATATATGTAAAAAATGTAATATATAAATAAATATCTGTAAATATAAACATCCGATCTTCTGATTACCTCATTTCTTCTAATATATATATTTATGTATACCGGCAGTTTTTTCTAGTAGTGTCATATGAAATTGTCACCCATAATTATGACCCTAATATCGATCTATTGCATTTTAATCTGTTTTAGGGTTAGGGTTAGGGTGTGATACTTGTGAAAGGTGCTGCCCTGTGGGACTGAACCAGAACCCACGTGGTTGCAAAACGAACTTCTTAACCATACAACCAGGCTTCTTTCTAGGTCAAGCTAAACTAAAGACTCGAAACATGGCATTGAATTTTTTTGTTTTTTTTCTGATTTTAATTTTTCCATGAGGCATTCTTTTAATTCGTATTATAATTTAATTAATAATATGACAGCGGTAAATTGTAGAATTCGTAAAACGGTCGACCAAAATGTCTTGAAGTGTTTAGGTTACGAAACGAGTTCAAATTCAGCCGGGAGACGATAAAAAAATACTAGTTAGTTAAATAGGCGATTATACTTTCCCCCCGTCCCAAAATATATGATCTTGTACCGATGTTAGGAAGCGTTGTAATTATATTTCCATGGAAATCGAATGATTTGATTTCAGGTGATTTGTGCATTGATCTCTCAAAGAATTACCGCATTTGATACTCTTACTCTCTTTTACTCTTTTACTTGTTTCAGTCATTTGACTGCGGCCATGCTGGAGCACCGCCTTTAATTGAGCAACTCGACCCCGGGACTTATTCTTTTGTAAGCCTAGTACTTACTCTATCGGCCTCTTTTGCCGAACCGCTAAGTGACGGGGACATAAACACATCAGCATCGGTTGTCAAGCAATGCTAGGGGACAAACACGGACACACAAACACACACACGCATATATACATATATACGACGGGCTTCTTTCAGTTTCCGTCTACCAAATCCACTCACAAGGCTTTGGTCGGCCCGAGGCTATAGTAGAAGACACTTACCCAAGGTGCCACGCAGTGGGACTGAACCCGGAACCGTGCGGTTGGTAAGCAAGCTACTTACCACACAGCCACTCCTAGATTATAAGACACGCTTTTTTTTCTCATTTTTTCTTTCAAAATAGTTTCCAAAAATCACTCTGGGTCCTATGTACGAACTTGGGCCTATAATATTGTATGCTTTAATACACTCAAAAACTTTTTTTCTCTCTAATATTTGGGATGCGTCATATGTCATCAAATATGGTACTTAACGACTCTTAACTTAGAACTGAAACCATATACATATCTGGTGGCAGCACTCCTTGTTTTGTTGAAGGATGGAGGGTTAAATATCAATGTTGGGATCGGTGGGATGTGAACTCGGAATCATGTGGCTAGGGAACTTGAAGCTGGTGCCAGTGGAGAGAGGGGTGGACTTGCTAATGTAAATATAACTTACTAGCAGTATCGCCCTGCGGTTGCTCGGGTTTGTTTCGACCCTTTAGAATTGGAATTTTTGAAAAGTAAAAATTTTGCATTATGTAGCTTATTATTCTCTTTAAGTGAACATTTTTTCTGGTTGAAATACACCGAAAAATGGCGACACAGCAGTAAAAAAAATCGTTAAAAAAATAGGGATTTTCATACAAAAGAAAAAGCACCTTTTTGATGTAAATAATTTTTGGGGTTAACAGGTCCGATTTGAATTTTTTTGTAAGAAATATGAGCAATTCAGCCAAACAGGAAAGATCCCCAATTTATTGCATATAAATTTTAACAAGGGCCAATGTGGACCCCAGTTGATAACCACTGCAACTCCTCAACCCCTGACAGTTGGTGGTGGAGACCGGTAATAGGCAGAAACGTTAGCACGCCGGGCGATGCTTTGTGGTATTTCGTCTGCCGTTATGTTCTGAGTTCAAATTCGGCCGAGGTCGACTTTGCCTTTCGGGGTCGATTAAATAAGTACCAGTTACGCACTGGGATCGATGTAATTGACTTAATCCGTTTGTCTGTCCTGGTTTGTCCTATCTGTGTTAAGCCCCTTGTGGGTAGTAAAGAAATAGGTATTTCGTCTGCTGCTACGTTCTGAGTTCAAATTCCGCCAAGGTCGACTTTGCCTTTCATCCTTTTGGGGTCGATAAACTAAGTACCAGTTACGCACTAGGGTCGATATAATCGACTTAATCCCTTTGTCTGTCCTTGTTTGTCCTCTCTGTGTTTAGCCCCTTGTGGGTAGTAAAGAAATAGGTATTTAGGTATACACTTCCTAAACAGCAGTTTTAACTTATTGAGAACAGACGAATCATCCCCTGTTTCTCCCTACTCCGTGTTTTGTATCATATTAATTCTTCACATGTTTGTATGAATGTTAGTCTTTTTTCAAAGATCTCCATACGATACACAGAAGTGACAACACTCTATTTTTAAATAAATTTTTCAGTGACACATTTATTACTTCAGTTTTTTTTTGTTTTTGTTGGCAATTAAATAAATAGCACATAGCTTGTCAACACCAGCCAGGTATTAAACTGTAACGTAGAAGCTGTCTGTCAGATTTTAAATATACTTCACAGTTAAAATACTGCAAAAAATTTACCGTATTTGACATAATTTCACATCCTACACGTTCTCGCGACGCATTGTTTGCAGACTTCTGGCCTATGTGGCTCTAATTGTTTACCTCTCTGACAAGTTCTCTCTTGATCTGTCTGTCTATCTCTATCTCTGTCTACCTATCTATCTATCTACCTATCTTTCTATCTATCTATCTATCCGTCTATCAATCTATCTATCTATCTATCTATATCTATCTGTCTCTATCTATCTATCTATCTATCTATCTATATCTATCTATCTATATCTATCTATCTCTATCTATCTACCTATCTATGTCTATCTACCTACCCACCCACCCACCCATCCATCCATCCCTCCCGCCCGACCTCCCTCCCTCCCTCCCGCCCGCCCTCCCTCCCTCCCGCCCGCCCTCCCTCCCTCCCGCCCGCCCGCCCTCCCTCCCTCCCTCCCTCCCGCCCGCCCTCCCTCCCTCCCTCCCGTAAATTACTTTCCAGTTCTTTATTTTGCCAACATCGATAGAATAAAAGGCAAAGCTGAGCAACGACCTCGGCAAGCTTTGAACTCAAAATACAAAGGACCACATCGAAAATCCTGCGAGGCATTTTGTCGGACAGTCTAACGATTCTGTCACCCAAATATCTTTTCCCGTTGTCTCTTTCTTTCTGCCCCCATCCTTTCATAGTTTTCGTGTTCTCTCCTCTCTTTCTCTCTGTCTTTGTCACTTTCCCTCTCTCATACTCTTGTAACTCACTCACTCTCTCTCGTGACTCGGCACCACGTGTGTAAACCTCATTTGCCGGGAGACAGCAAAACCGCCGTTCGTTGTCACTTACAGTACAAGCTGTCATTACCATTCGTACACATAACCCAATATCACTAGCTTCAAATGACTAAGGATAAAAAAAACAAACAAACAAAAGGAAAACGGATATTAACTACAACATAATTTAGTTTTAAAATATGCAACGCAAGTTTTGCTACGGTCAATTTTAGACCTAGTGGATCTTTTCGGTTTGACCGGCAGTTTTTAAAAATAATTTCCACGTAACTAAACACTTTTA
>NC_043020.1:1380529-1405529 GCF_006345805.1 Octopus sinensis | reverse complement strand
CAGATCTGGCAGTGTTTCTACAGCTGGATGCCCTTCCTAACGCCAACCACTCCGAGAGTGTAGTGGGTGATTTTATGTGCCACCGACACAGGTGCCAGACGAGGCTGGCAAACGGCCACGCTCGGATGGTGTTTTTATGTGCCACCGACACAGGTGCCAGACGAGGCTGGCAGACGGCCACGCTCGGATGGTGTTTTTATGTGCCACCGACACAGGTGCCAGATGAGGCTGGCAAACGGCCACGATCGGATGGTGCTTGTTACGTGCCCACAGCACGGAGGCCAGTCGATGCGGTACTGGCTACGGCCATGTTCGGATGGTTTTCTTGTGTGTCACGTGCCACCGGCACTGGTACCACAAAGATACAAATTCCATTGATGTTCATCTATTTTGATTTGTTTTGATTTTCACTTGCCTCAACAGGTCTTCACAAGTGTCACAAGAAGGAAGGTATGCACAGGTGGACTGACTACGTCCCAGGTAGGGGCCATGGGTTATGGCCTGACTAGTCTTGCCGGGTCTTCGGATGGTGTTTTTATGTGCCACCGACACAGGTGCTAGATGAGGCTGGCGAACGGCCACGATCGGATGGTGTTTGTCATGTGCCCACAGCACTGACTACAGCACTGATGGATTTCTTGTGTGCCACAGGCACTGGTACCACAATATATATTCTTGCTTTTGTCATTTGACTGTGGACATGCTGGAGCACTACCTTTATTCGAACAAATCGGCCCAAGGACTTATTCTTTGTAAGCCTAGTACTTATTCTATCAGTCTCTTTCGCTCTGCCATAGAAAATCTGCCTCATTGAATTATCTGATTGATGTGGATGCTAAAACGAAAATGATGATGTACTGAACTATGGAGGTATGTAAAATGTTAAATCATTTAGTGGATGCCCTCATATCTGACTTAGTCTTGTTCTTTAGTTGTGAGACTTGGACATGGACACTGTCCAGAGACCTTAGGAGCCACCTGAACTTCTTTGGTACCAGGACATTTCACAGGATTATGGATTACCATTGACTGGATTTTGTATCCAATCAACAACTCACAAACTTTGTGTTCTGTTTCTTTCATGGTTCTTCAGCTTAGGCTGTTTGGTCATGTTGGGATCCGGTGTATTGTGTTCTCTTCTCTGAGAATCCAGCTAGGGTGATGGCTCATGTTGGGTGGCCACATGTCATATGGTCACAGCATATGAGAAAGAATCTTGCAGAGGCAGGGATTGATTGGGACACTGCTCACAGGGTTGACTTGAGCAGATACAGACAATTGATGGACGCAGTGTGGTGGACGAAATGCTTAGCAGTATCTCACCTGTCGCTATGTTCTGAGTTCAAACTCCTTCCATCTTTTCAGTGTCGATAAAATAAGTACCAGTTGAACACTGGTGGGGTTGATGTAATCGACTCATCCCCTCCTGCCAAAAACTGCTGCCCTTGTGGCAAAATTTGAAGCCATTATCATCATCAAGGGTGGCACACTGGCAGAAATGTTTAGGGGTATTTCGTCCGTCTTCACATTCTGAGTTCAAATTCTGCCAAGGTTGGCTTTGCCTTTCATCCTTTTCACATCAATAAAACAAGTACCAGTTGAACACTGGGGTCGATGTAATCGACTAACCCCCTTCCCCTCAAATTTCAGGCCTTGTACCCATAGTAGAAAGGATTACTATTGTTGTTGTTAAGGTGGTGAGCTGTCAGAATCATTACCATGTGGGCAAAATATTTAGCAATATTTTGTCTTATCTTTATGTTCTGAGTTCAAATTCCACCAAGGTCAACTTAGTATTTCATCCTTTCAGGGTCATTAAAATTCGTACCAGTTGTGTACTTGGGGCAATGTAATCGGCTTACCTCTTCTCCCGAAATTGCTGGCCTTGTGCCAAAACTTGAAACCAATATTAGTGTGGCTAATTATCGTTCATCTGGTAACTAATCAACAGCTTTACTATGATTACATCAGTAATGCCCTTGAGCAAGAATCTCTTTTACCCTCTGCTGTAACTCTTGAACTGCTTCTCTGCCTCTGATTTTACCATTATCACAATCATCATCACTACCACCACTACCACCACTACCATCACCATCAACATGATGATAATAAAAGAAAGCTAAACTAAAAACAAGTAAACATAAATGAAAACAACAGTATAAAGAATTCATATTGTTGTTCGTTTTGGCTAACGAGAAATTGTTTATAAAGCTTCAGTTCCCAGCTGGAGCAATGGGCTAGGGTCATTATTGTCCTTGGGACGGATCTTTATAAACGAACTTCACAACAAATCCTGTTTCTCTGTTGCCTCAATGTTTCATCTTTCGTATTTATATAAGAAATCGTTAATCTAATTAGTGGTCAAATTCGACCAGTATTAATGAGTGCTGCTGCTAATTTAGGGTGTGTGTATGTGGTGCGCTGGATATGTGTTTATGTAGTGTGTGTGTGTGTAGGTTTGTTGTATGCTATAGTCTGAGTCTTTGATGTATAGCCTAATTAGTGTGTGTGTGTGCTTATGTGTGTGTGTGTCTGCATGTTTGTGTATGCTGTTATGTGTGTGTGTGTGTACATTTGGTGTATGCTGTGTGTGTGTGTGCATGCTTATGTGTGTGTGTCTGTGTGTTTGTGTATGCTGTTATCTGTGTGTGTGTATATTTGATGCATGCTGTGTGTGTGTGTGTGTGTATGCATGGTGTATGTTGTTAGTGTATGTATATATATCTGAATAGGGCTGTAGTCTTGTGTGTATATATTTGGGAGTTGTGTGTGTGTTGCATGGAGTATGCTATATAGTTAGTGTGTGTATGTGTAACTGATGATTGTTGTAGTGTGTGTGTGTGTGTGTGTATGCATATTCAGGTGTTGTTGCTTTCATGTGTGTGTGTGTGTATAATTGAATCTTATTGCATGTGTATGTGTGCGTGTGTATTTAGGTGTTGTTGCAGTGTGTGTGTGTGTGTGTGTATACATGATGTATGCTATAGTTAGGTGTATGTGTATATTTAGATGCTCTGACGTGTGTGTGTGTGTATTTGATGGGTATTTGGAGTCTCTGCTAAGTTTTTGCTGATATCTTTAGCTAAGAAGTTTACCATTCCTGCAGACGCTGCCAAACACCTCTACCTGTGCCTCTATAATGGTACAGTTACGTAACTTGGCATCACTTCTACTGACATAGCAGATCTCAGGCTGCTTGGTACTACTGCACAATCAATGATACTTGTGGGAGTCTTTGAGACATTAACCAGAATTATTCCAACCTCTCCCGCCCCCCCGTCCCACCTTCTTCGGGTTACTTCCTCTCCCTTGCTCTTACTTTCTCATTTTCATTTAGTTTTGTGTGTGTGTTTAGATTGTCTGTGCTTGTGTGTGTATACACACACACACACACACACATCACCCTTTACCTGTCCTAACCTTGTGAAAGACAAAAAACATTCTTCAAATATCACTTTCCAAAAAAAGCAAAAATCACAATGACCCTTCCTTCAGAACATCTCTCATAACTTAGCATTTACTCTCACTCTCTCGCTCTTTATCCCTCTGTCTCACTCTGTCACTCTCCCTCCCTCGCTCACTCTCTCTTGCTCTCTCTCTCTCTCTTGCTCTCTCTCTATGTGTGTATGTATGTGAATCCTTCTCTTGACATTGGGTGTAGATGTAAATTATTGTCTCTGTCATACAAGCAGTGTCATTCATCTATAATAATGATAATAATAATAACAATAATATGGAATTCTGTCCATCTGGGATCCCTTTATTTTCAGTTTGCATTTGCTTTATATAGAAATATTGTACCTTTTTGGAATTGGGATGGTCCCAGGATTGAAAATCTGCCCTTCATTCGGTTGTTGTACATCCAGCATTGAGATCTGATTTAAAAGCATTTGGGTTTGCTATTTCTAGCAGGTAAAGCTTGGCTAATTCACGCCATCTTGGTTGGCATTTGTCAAATGATGTCAGAGATCAAGGCGGAGATAAATGACATTTGCTTAGTTAATTTTACATTAAGATAAGAACTTTGTAAGCCAGTACTTATTCTATCGGTCTCTTTTTGCCGAACCGCTAAGTTACGGGGACGTAAACACACCAGTATCGTATGTCAAGCAATGTTAGGGGGATAGATACATATACATATATACGACAGGCTTCTTTCAGTTTCCATCTACCAAATCCACTTACAAGGCTTTGGTCGGACCGAGGCTATAGTAGAAGACACTTGCCCAAGGTGCCATGCATTTGGACTGAACCCAGAACCATGTGGGTCGTAAGCAATCTACTTACCACACAGCCACTCTACGCCTATCATCATTTTAATGTGAACTTTAACTCTCTTGCATGGGTCAGAGAGAATTTATTGAGGTAGGTTTTTCTACGGCACACAACCTTGAAGGATTTTAGTTGAACAAATTGACTCTGGAACTTAAAGCCTAGTACTTATTCTTTTACAGGGACACAAACACACCAACACTGGTTGTCAGGTGGTGAGGTGGGGTGGATACAGACACAAAAATACACACATGCACGCACACACACACACACATATAAATGATGGGTTTCTTTCAGTTTCCGTGTACCAAATCCACTCACAAGGCTTTGGTCGGCCTGAGGCTATAGTAGAAGACACTTGCCCAAGGTGCCATGCAGTGGGACTGAACCCGGAACCATGTGGTTGGTAAACAAGCTACTTACCACACAGCCACTCCTGTAGGAGATTCATATTTATGCTTGAGAAAAAGAGATGTGAGTCCAGTTAGGTGCCATGCAGTGGGACTGAACCAGGAACCATGTGATTGGGAAGCAAGCTTCTTACCACACAGCCACACCTGCGTCTATGTTGCATTATATCAAGACAGAGAGACTCAAACACACTCTCTTTCGCACACACTCTTTTCTCTTTTACTTCTTTGTCATTGGGCTGTGACCATGCTGGAGCATCACATTGAAGGATTTTGTTGAACAAATCAATCCCAGTATACTAACTTTCTTATAAAAGCCTGGTACTTATTCTATCAGGCTCTTTTGCTGAACTGCTAAGTAAGAGGGATGTAAACAAACCAACATCAGCTGTCAGGTGGTGGTGGAGGAAAACTGATATACATTCATGCACATGCCAAGCTTCTTTCAGTTTCCATCTTCCAAATCCACTCACAAGGCTTTGGTCGGCCCGAGGCTATATTAGAAGACACTTACCCAAGGTGACATGCAGTGGGACTGAACCCAGAACCATATGGATGGTCGAAATCAAATTCAATGACTGGCATCCGTGCTAGTGGAGCGCTAAGATCACCATTTGAGTGCGATCATTGCCAGAGCAGCAGACTGGTTTCCGTGCTGGTGGCACGTAAAAAGCACCATTCGAGCGTCATTGTTACCAGCGTCGCCTTACTGGCACGTGAAGAAACATTCAAGCGACGTCATTGCCAGTGCCGCTGGACTGGCTCCTGTGCAGGTGGCACATAAAAAACACCATTTGAGCGTGGCCGTTGCCAGTACCGCCTGACTGGGCCTCGTGCTGGTGGCACATAAAAAGCACCCACTACACTCTGAGTGGTTGGCATTAGAAAGGGCATCCAGCTGTAGAAACTGCCAGATCAGATTGGAGCCTGGTGCAGCCGTTTGGTTTGCCAGTCCTCAGTCAAATCGTCCAACCCATGCTAGCATGGAAAACAGACAAACGATGATGATGATGATGACAGGTATGCTTACACCTTGTTCTATAACGAATATTTATGTCAGACCTAGTATATCTGGGAATACATTATCCAATGTAACCTTTCATCTTTAACATGGTAGGGTATAGAGTTGAAGGTGATTCTGCTGCTATTTCACATAGAAATTTTTCCATTTGCCTTTTATCATTTCTGTCAAGTCCAACACTTCGAAATAAAGGAATTACACATTACTATCTCTCTCTCTCTCTCTCTCACACACACACTCTCTTACACTCTCTCTCTCTCACTCTCTCACACCCTCTTACACTCTCTCTCACTCTCTCACACCCTCTTACACTCTCTCTCACTCTCTCACACCCTCTTACACTCTCTCTCTCTCTCTCATTCTCTCTCTCTCTCATTCTCTTTCTCTCCCTTACTCTCTCTCCCTCACTTTCTCTCTCTCTCTCTCTCTCCCTCTCCCTTACTCTCTCTCCCTCACTTTCTCTCTCTCTCTCTCTCCCTCTCCCTTACTCTCTCTCACACACACACATTCAGTAACTCCCTCTCATCATGAGGTTTTCTGCTTCTTTTTTTTTCTCTCTCTTCCTCTTCATATGGTTCTTTCACCCTTTCTGTCTGGCTTTCTCATTCTCTCTCTCTCTCTCTCTGGTTCTCTCATTCACCTCATAGTCAGGAGAGTAGAAAAAAGAAAATTGAGAAGTTTGGCTCACTAGGCCACAACTATGTATGTGTACGTTCATGTATATGCCTCTATATGCACAACTGTATATATATATATATATATATGTGTATATGTGAAGCTGAAATTCTTTCGTGTGTGTATGTGTATAGATATATAGATGTTTGTGTGTGTAGTTAGAATTCTTTCAAGAACATACCCTCTATCTGAGGTGACCTAGTGCCAGCTAATTGCTGTTGTTGTTGCTGCTGCTGTTGTTGTTGGTGTTGTTATTGCTGTTGTTGTTGTTGCTACAGTAAAAAAAAAGAAGAAAAATCCAGATTGTGACCTCAAGTTACTCTGTCTGCTTGCGTTAAATGTTACAATTTGAAAGACAAAGTAAGGTCAAGCCAGGTCGGTCAGAGGTTAAATGGTGGAGTGTTTTAGGATACAACCAGCATTTAACTTTAGCTTTTCTCTCTTAGTTCCGTCTCTGTAGGAACACACACACACACACACACACACACACACAGACACACTCACTCAGAGACAGACAGACAGAGGACATCAAATATGCTTCCACTCATTACACGAGACACATTTCTAGTACCAAATACATTTGGATGCTCTCTCGTAGAATTCTGCTTTAAGCACCCCATGTAACCCCTCATAACTTTTTTATTTTTTGAAATTTTTACAAAAGTTTTGCAAATTTATATTCTACACACTGGAATGCATATGATTATGCAAAAACAAAAAAAAGTAGTTATTTGTGATTTACAGGTGCTTTAGCTGTTGTCTTTAGCGCATCTCATGACCACCTGATACCTTCCTTGTGTTTTTGTCTCTCTGACATGTATTGGTGTTTTTCAATATTTTTGCCCCCATTGGCACATTTAATGGAATGACGATTCACCAAAGAATGGTCCATTGCTGGGATTTAAGCAAATAAATTAGAAAAAGGATGGAACTTTAAGGATTAAAGCAGGGAGGAGGCATTTAAGAAAGTTTTTTTTTTGCATAATCATATGAATTCCTGTGTGTAGAACATAAATTTGCAAAAATTGTGTGAAAATTCTACAAAATAGTTATGAGGGGTTATATGGTGCTTTTAAACTAGAATTCCCCTTCTGTCTATCCCACTCTTTCTCTATCTCCATCTTTGTATATGTACCTGTCTATATCAAACAAACCTAACCATCAGTCCATCTGTCTGACCATCCACTGGTTGTCTTGTCTGACTTGTTGAAACTATCCAACCCATGGAATGGAAGATGAATGGTCAATGATGGTGGTACACACACACACACACACACACACACACACACACACACACTCTCTCTCTCTCTCTCTCTGATTTGTTCAGCTAAACACTTCAAGGTGGTGCCCCAGCATGGCCACAGCCCACTCACTGCAGCAAGTAAAAGATACGTGTAATAGAAAGAAAGAGTTAAAAGTGTGTTGTAGCATATTTCACTTAATCAATTTCTATCCTAATTAAAGAAAACAAAAGCCTAGCAGCTGTTGCCAGCAACTCTGTGGAAAGGGGAGATAATTTTTCAGTGTCTATATAATACTAAGTGGAGGCACGTGGCTTAGTGGTTAGAGTGTCAGCATCATGATCGTAAGATTGTGGTTTCGATTCCTGAACTGAGCGATGTATTGTGTTCTTGAGCAAAACACTTCATTTCACGTTGCTCTAGTCCACTCAGCTGGCAAAAATGAGTAACGCTGCGATGGACTGGCGTCCCATCCAGCTAGGGAACACATACGCCATTGAAACCAGGAAACTGGGCCCATCAGCCTGGCTAGGCTTTAAAAAGGGCGCATTTATTATTTTTATAATACTAAAAGTCTGTGATTGCTTGCTTGTGTGTTTGTCTGTAATTTAATGCAGCCAAACTAGTGCATAATGGGAAAATAGTCTGAAAGTAAGGTACCCCTTGTGTATGTGACTACAGACAGAATAAAACCAGTTTCACATAAATTGGACCATGGATTCCTGAGAAACATAGTTTTTTGGGGTTTGTTTCCACAAAGTGAAACCTGGAGTTATTGCCCTTCACTGTGAACACCAGGGTAGTTTTTTTTGCATGCTTGTTTGTTTGTAAGAGCCCCTGTAATAGGAATGCAAATTGAATGACACGTTTTGCGTAAATCGGACTATGGGTTCCTGAGATATGCGGTTTGCTTGTCTGTAATTTGATACAAACAAACCAGATTATAATGGGAAATTACTGGGAAAGGTACTATTGAAATGCAAATACAAACGGAATAAAACAAGCTTTGCGAAAATTGGACCACAGATTCCTGAGATACGTGTATTTTGGGATACCTTTATAACTAGCCAAACTGGTACATAATGGGGAAAATGCTTTGAAAGTAAGGTACCATTGAAAAGTGAATTCAAACAGCATAAACCAAGTTTTGCGTGAATCAGACCACGGGTTCCTGAGATACATGGATTTTTTTGGTAGCTTTATAAATTGCCAAACCAGCACATAGTGGGAAAATACTCTGAAAGCAAGGTACCATTAAAATGTGAATACGTACAGAATAAAACAAGTTTGGCTTAAACTGGATCATGGGTTCCCAAGATAGGCAGTTTTTTCAGGTACCTTGAACTATTGGGACCCGGTGGGTCACGGGTAGTCTAGTTAGGAATAAATTTCTGAAACAAATTTACAGGATCAGGGAAAGTCTTATCTCTGTTTGCAGTCAAGGAACAACTCCAGCAACTGTTTTAATGTATTTGAATGGCACCAGTCTGCGTATTTATTTGACCAGAATAACTTGTCTAGTTTAAAATAAAACTAATTACCGGAAATATCTCAAATAGGCCAACGTCATAAGTCTGGATAAATTAAAACATGAGTCACTACACACGTATATATATATTTATAATATGTTATTATTAATATTAGGAAATCAATATCAAAACTGCTCAGAAAGATATACATGTGTGAAAAATAATTGTTGTATTAAAAATATATAAATAAATAAATATAAATATGTATAAAAATATATGCAAATATGTATAAGTATAAATATATAATGTATATGACAGTTTAAAAGTTTTGAATTAATTAATTACAGCATCTTATGATTGTTTCACAGGAGAGTTGTCTCTATAATGAAAGCCTATATTTTTGATATTGATTTCCTAATATTAATGATAATGTTATTAAAAAATATATATGTATATAATCGCTCATATTAAATATATAAAAACTTTAATATTATTAATACTTTGATACAAATGAGCACTCAATATAAATTCAGTATATAATATTATCATTGTATATATTTAACTAAAGATATATATGTATATATATATATATATGTATATATATATATGTATATATATATATATATATATGTTTGTATGTGCTTGTGTATTTATATACGTATTTAAAATTTTGTTTTGAAATAATTTGAAGCAGGCACAAAAAATGATAAGGGATAACATGTAAATATTTATTTGAAAAATTCCTTTGGCTAAAAGAAAATCAAAGGCTGCCTATGTAACATTCTCTCAGCATACATACATGTGTGTGTGTGTGTGGTGTGTGTGTGTGAAGGCACATGGCTCAGTGGTTAGTGTGTCGGGCTCACAATTATGAGGTAGTGAGTTCGATTTCCAGGATTGATCTGTGAGTTGCAACGTCGCTAGTGCCAAGCTGTATCAGCCCCTTTTGCCTTTCCCTTGGATAACACTGGTGGCGTGTAAAGGAGAGGCTGGTAATGCATGGGTGACTGCTGGTCTTCCATAAAAACAACCTTGCCCGGACTTGTGCCTTGGAGGGGAAATTTCTAGGTGCAATCCAATTGTCATTTACCTTTACCCTTACACACACACACACACACACACTCATATATATAATGTGTATGTATTAATTAATAAATCTTTGGGTAGCAAAAAAAATTTTTTTAAAAAATTCTTTGCTACTGTTGGTCTAGCGAGAAGGAAAAATTAGTGAATAGACTATATATTATTCATATAAAAATACTGTGTACATTTAAACACATAAGAGATGACCATAACAGGACATCTGACTCACTAGAAAGAGCAGTTAAACTACAAACCTCTTATGTGTTTAAATATTTTTCTATGTATAATGTGTATGTATATACATGCATACACTCACACAAAATGGACTTCTCAATTTCCATCTATCAAATCCACTCACAAAGCATTTGTTGGTCAAGGGCTGTAGTAGAAGGGACTTGCCCATGGTGCAATACAGTGGGACTGAACCTGAAACCATGTCATTGCAAAGCAATCTGCTTAACCACAAAGCCATGCCTGCACTTAAAGGTTAATACCTATAAAGATAGAAAATCCTCATTATGCACACACACACACAATATATATATATATGTATATATTATATATATATGTATATGTATATATATATGTATATGTATAGATATATATATATGTATATGTATATATATAATAATATATTCTATATATAGATATATATATGTTATGTATATATATATGTATGTATATATATATAATATGTATGTATATATATATGTATAGTATTTATGTATTATTATATATGTATATGTATATATATATATATGTATATATTATATATATGTATATGTATATATATATATATTATATATGTATATGTATATATATGTATATATATGTTATGTATATATATATCATATGTATATATATATATAGTATATGTATATATATATGTATATGTATATGTATATATATATGTATATGTATATATAATATATATATATATGTAATGTAATATATATATGTATATGTATATATAATATCTATATGTAATATGTATCTATGTATATTTATATATATATGTATATGTATATATATATTATATGTATATGTATATATATATATATATGTATATATATCTATAATGTATATTTATATATATATATATAGGTATATGTATCTAATTTATATATATGTAATGTATATATACTAATATATGTATATATATATATATTTATATTTATATATATATGTATATGTATAATGTATATATATATATGTATATGTATATATAGTAATTATTATATATATATATATGAAGGGGTGCTGAAAAGTTCCTGCTTAATTGTATCTCAAAAGAGCCAGGTTGGGAGGCCCAATCTTCCGAGTTCTTTTACAGGGCTCAGAAAAACTGAAGGACTACTGCAATAAATGTGTGAATCTGAGAGGGGAATATGTTAAATAGAATCATAATTAACTGATTCTCCTGTTTCTATTAATTCAAGTCACTACATAGAATCTTCATTAATTGGGTTATTGTTGCTAGTGAGAATAGCAGCATGTCTGGTATTCTCAGTTGTGGTTTGAAATGTTTATGGGGCAGGTGTAGCTGTGTGGTTGAGAAGCTTGGTTCCCAACCATGTGGACTTGGGTCCAGTTGTACTGCATGACACTTTGGTGAGCCAGATGGCTGCACCAGGCTCCAATCTTGATCTGGCAGAGTTTCTACAGCTGGATGCCCTTCCTAACGCCAACTACTTCAAGAGTGTAGTGGGTGCTTTTATGTGCCACCGGCACAAGAGCCAGTCAGGCAGTACTGGTAACGGCCACGCTCAAATGGTGTTTTTTACGTGCCACCTGCACAGGAGCCAGTCCAGCGGCACTGGCAACGACCTTGCTCGAATGTTTTTTTTACGTGCCATCGGCACAAGTGCCAGTAAGGCAACGCTGGTAATGATCACGCTCGAATGGTGCATTTTTTATGTGCCACCAGCATGGAAGCCAGTTGACAGAATAATCTGAGTGCTAAAGGATTAAGATGTCTGCTGTTGTTAGTTGTGGTATTGTATATGTGATACTTTTGGTGTGCATTTGTAGTGTGTTGAAGTGTTATAAGTGGAGGACTCAAGAATGGCTATATAAGGAAGTTCATTTCCGAATCACATGACCTTCGTATCAATCCCACTGCATAACTCCTTGAGCAAGTGTCTTCTATTGTAGCCACTGGCTGACTACTAACCCTTTGTGGATTAAATTTAGTAAGAGGGACTGTGGATTCCTAGTGTGTGTGTGTGTGTGTTGTTGCAATATTTTATATCTTGGATATAAGGTACCCAAGGTTTCACATTCACAAATCCAAAACCTTGTGGACAGCTCGTCAGACTCTATATAAAGACAGAAAATTTAAATTTTTACATTGTGGACATGAGAAAACGCTCAGAAATCGAGAAATACGTCTTAGCAAAAAAGAAAACCTACATATGTACATGCATGCATGCATAGGCACACACACACACACACACACACTGATCACACACATGCGCACAAACAAAAAGGAATGCAGTGTAAATAACGGACAGAGTCAAGACTTGAAAAGGTTGCAAGACGCAATGAAAATTTTAGGGAAATAAAAATAAGAAACAAGTGGAAATTTTACCGGTGAGTGTGTTAAATTATAAGGCACAAAAAGAAAATGACTCTCCCCAGACACAACAGAACATGCTTCAACACACAAACTCATATAAAGACTCTTGCAAACCAAATCCAAAAGCGAAAAAAAGAAAATGTTTATGAGGATAGGTTATCTTCCCCGAAGGAAAAGGAAAACAATTCTTATGGACCAAAAGAGGCCCAACCATCAAATTTTAAATTTTTGTCTTTATATAGTCTGACAAGCTGTCCACAAGGCTTTGGCTTTGTGGATGCGAAACGTTGGGTCACTTTGTCCAAGATATAAAATTTTGTAACAATTACTGCCCTATACTTTAGAGTGTGCTTTTTTCTGATATATATATTTTTTTAATAACTACATATTTTCGTGTATATATATATATATATAATTATTATTTGAGGGAATAAAATCCAAACTTACAAGGAAAAAAATTTCAATTTAGAAATGCTAAATCAAATTTCACACAATATAATATATATATAAAATATTAGAAAAAACCCACCTTTTATCAATTCAAAATGAACAATTAAATTACACCATCTAGAAAATTACATATAATAGAAAAATTAAAACAACAATAAAATGTCAAAGATTAAGTAAATTGCAAAAAATAATAATAAAAATGTATATAACATTTTATTGTTATTTTAATTTTAATTTTTCTATTATATGTAATTTTCTAGATAGTGTAATTTAATTGTTCATTTTGAATTAATAAAAGGTGGCTTTTTTTTCTAATTTTACATATATATATATATATAATATATATATATATATATGGCTTTCCAAACTTTTCTGAATGGATTTGATAGACAGAAATAAGTGTGTGTGTGTGTGTTTTGACATCATGTGATAGTTGTTTAATGAGTGTCGCTGTCATACAAGCCATATCATTTATTTCCAATGTTCTGTGAGAACTTGTCTGGCAATAGAGAAGCATTACTTTGCATGGAAAACGGGTGAGGATTGGCAACAAGAACAACATCCAGCCATAGAAAAATCTGCCTCAGTCTAACCCATGCAAGCATGGAAAAGTGGATGTTAAAACACATCCTTGATGGAACCCAATCTTGGTTTGGTTGGATATGGATATTTCTATTACTGTGGTACTATTTAGGGAGAATGAGGGCAAAGCAATTTGCAATGATACTAATTAGACTAATTACATGGTATAATTAGTAGAATGACCCTGCCTGGAACATCAAAACTCATCTCTCTTCATGGCCCACACATTTTATTTTACAATCATTATTCATCATCATCATCATTTAACGTCCGCTTTCCATGCTAGCATGGGTTGGACGATTTGACTGAGGTCTGGCAAACCACACTCCAATCTGATCTCGCAGAGTTTTTACAGCTGGATGCCCTTCCTAACACCAACCACTCCGTGAGTGTAGTGGGTGCTTTTACATGCCACCGGCACAAGGGCCAGTCAGGTGGTACTGGCAACAGCCACGCCCAAATGGTGCTTTTTATGTGCCACCTACACAGGAGCCAGTCCAGCGGCACTGGCAACAACCTCACTCGAATGTTGCACGTGCCACCAGCACAAGTGCTAGTAAGGCATTCTTATTATTTGTCTGACGCTATGTTCTGAGTTCAAATTCCCCTTATGTTGACTTCGCCTTTCATCCTTTTGGAGTCGATGAAATAAGTACTAGTGAAACACTGGGGTTAATGTAGTAAACCAATCCTTTCCCTGCAAATTTCAGGCTTATTTACTGAACCACTAGGTTCGGAGACGTAAACAAACCAACACCGGTTAAGTTGTACGCACGACTGGTTTCTTTCAGTTTTAGTCTACCAAATCCACTTTCCCCAGAGTACTCACACAGTGGGACTGAACCCAGAACCATGTGGTTGAGAAGCAAACTTCTTACCACGCAACCTCGTCTGTGCCTATGTTCAAAGAAACTTTTGCAAGAAGAGGGAACAATCAATGACATTTTAATTAAATTACTCAAGGTAAATTAGGAGCAACTTTGTAGATTTAATTACCTTAAAAATCCATTATGCCAGGCACGGCTCTGTGGTTAGCAAACTTGTTTTCCAACCTTGTGGCCTGGGGTTCAATCCCAGGGCGTGGAACCTTGCGCAGGTGTTTTCTATGGCCCAGGCTTATCGAAGCTTTGTAGATGGATTATCTAAAAAAATAATGTTTTCATCCTTTACCTGATTTTTGTCGTTAGACTGTGGCCTTGCTGGGGCACCACCTTGAAGGATTTTTAGTCAAATGAATCAACCCCTGAACTTTTATTTTTTTTAAACCTGGTACTTATTCTGTTGGACTCCTTTTGCTGAACCACTAAGTTACAATAGTAAAATATGATATTTTAGAAATTATAAATACCAATTGCACCAACTTAAAAAAAAAAAAAAGTAAAACCAGGCCAACAGATGGCATTTGAACCACTAATCACTGACTTACCAAGGAAATACTTTATTGACAACACATCATCAAATACGACATCCTCTCCTCTCACTCAAATTCGACAAATATTTGTTTTGTTTCTATTTTTATCTTCACAAGTTAATCAGTCAAAATATTAGTAAACTTACAAATAACGAGAAAATTGATGACCCTGAAGTAATTAGGCTAGAGTGCGCACACGTGATTAAACCTATATAAACCTCTGATTACCATGAGTGGCTGATCGCTGTTTAGCCCCAGGTCAGCTCAGATCAAGTAGGCCTATGATCAAAATCATACCAGCTATGGCCATCAGTGTCTTTTTCTTCAGATGGAAACTATGAGGAAGCCTCTTATAAAGTTCTATACATACATGCGTGTGTGTGTGTGTATATATATATATATATGGGTGTGTGGGAAGAAGCTTGCTTCCTAACCACATGATTCCAGGTTCAGTCCTACTGAATGGCACCTTGGGCAAGTGTTCTCTACTATAACCTCAGGCCAATCAAAGCCTTCTGAGTGGATTTGATAGATGGAAACTGAAAGAGGCCGTCGTGTGTATATATATATATATATATATATATATATAGGCGCAGGAGTGGCTGTGTGGTAAGTAGCTTGCTAACCAACCACATGGTTCCGGGTTCAGTCCCACTGTGTGGCTCCTTGGGAAAGTGTCTTCTGCTATAGCTTCAGGCCGACCAAAGCCTTGTGAGTGGATTTGGTAGACGGAAACTGAAAGAAGCCAGTCGTATGTATGTGTGTGCGTCTTTATATGTCTGTGTTTGTCCCCCCAACATCGCTTGACAACCGGTGTTTAGTGTGCTTACGTCCCCGTAACTTAGCAGTGTGTGTCTTCGAGACAACGTATAACAGCCTGATCTATTCCACGTCGTTATACGCATTATACACGTTATATACATCGGGATCTTATTCTAAAGCCGTTTTCAGGTGCGTGGCATTTACTTGGGACAGAACCAGAATTAAGTATGGGAGATAATTCTACTCAATACAAAATTACTTCCGTTCTTTACACTCAGGACAGGTGGAATCGAACAAATCTATGTCCAGACTACATTATCCGACGATTCTTATTATGTATTTTAAAAGATGGAAGAGTGTGGTTTAATAAGAGATTTGGCTGCTATATTTAGCGTGTTGAGCTACTACGTAAAGCCGGCATGCATAACCGTTTTCGAGAATCGGGCCGTACGAGAGACATGGTTCATCAATATAAGGGCCGCCTTACGAAAGAATAGTGATTAATGGTAATTTTTTTTTGTTAAGCATGTTATTATGAAAGTCCCGCGGGCCGCAGGCTCTTTTATATCTTTGTCAGTCGCGTTTGAGTTTGTAGTAAGAAACTATTGAGATACAAGGGGAATAACTCTAGTTATATTTTATAACTTCGATGTCAACCAAAAAGTGCAAACTTTGAACTTTTCAGTTAAGTTAGTACCTATTTCTTTATTACCCACAAGGGGCTAAACACAGAGAGGACAAACAAGGACAGACAAAGGGAGTAAGTCGATTATATCGACCCCAGTGCGTAACTGCTACTTAATTTATCGACCCCGAAAGGATGAAAGGCAAAGTCGACCTCGGCGGAATTTGAACTCAGAACGTAACGGCAGACGAAATACCTATTTCTTTACTACCCACAAGGGGCTAAACACAGAGAGGACAAACAAGGACAGACAAATGGATTGTCGATTATATCGACCCCAGTGCGTAACTGGTACTTATTTAATCGACCCCGAAAGGATGAAAGGCAAAGTCGACCTCGGCGGAATTTGAACTCAGAACGTAACGGCAGACGAAATACCTATTTCTTTACTACCCACAAGGGGCTAAACACAGAGAGGACAAACAAGGACAGGCAAACGGGTTAAGTCGATTACATCGACCCTGAAAGGATGAAAGGCAAAGTCGACCTCGGCGGAATTTGAACTCAGAACGTAACAGCAGACGAAATACGGCTACGCATTTCGCCGCCTTTCGAATGTTGTACCTAGCAACCATTAATCACTATTCTTTAGTTATGCGGTCCATATATTGAAGTTGTTTCTGTTGTTTCTGAGTTTGGTATTTAGGCGGGAAAGGTCTGTTGGGCAGAACGGTTTTGTCAGCATGTTGATGATTTCAGAGATCGATATCAATGCACCCAAATATTGTCGTGTTGACAAATGTATTAACTTTGTTGTTTTTCAGTAGATACGCAGATAAAACTTTAGGCGTTTGGTGATCAATGATATAAAGATGTGATTAATCGGATTTGTTTTAAGCAATATCGAATGTGTTGTTTACATAATTTTTTCAATAGAAATAACATAGCCATGCGTATATATACAGGGTGGACCAAAATGATCTGACACATTTGGAGGCTTAATAAAAGCATAAAATAAGAAATAATGAAAAGAAAAATTTTATTTTCTGAATCTACATATAATGCCATTTTATTTCATTAAGTTTTTTAAAATTAAATCAGATAAATGCTTCCAGTCATTGTCAACACACAGAATAGTGATTAATGGTTGCTAGGTACAACGTTCGAAAGGCGGCGAAATGCTTAGCAGTATTTCGTCTGCCGTTACGTTCTGAGTTCAAATTCCGCTGAGGTCGACTTTGCCTTTCATCCTTTCGGGGTCGATTAAATAAATACCAGTTACGCACTGGGGTCGATATAATCGACTTAATCCGTTGGTCTGTCCTTGCTTGTCCTCTCTGTGTTTAGCCCCTTGTGGGCAGTAAAGAAATAGGTATTTCGTCTGCCGCTACGTTCATGAAAGTTATCGAAAACTCTTTGGATCATTTCTTCTGGAATGGTTGCTATTTCTACTCAAATTGCACGTTTTAATTCATCAATAGATCGAAGGCGATGACTGAATACTTTTGATTTTAAATATCCAAACAAGAAGAAATCCCATCTCACCATTCCAGAAGAAATGATCCCTAGAGTTATCGATAACTCTAATGAACGTCTCCAACAGTGTGTTGACAATGATGGGAAACATTTAGCTGGTTTAATTTTTTAAACTTAATGAAATAAAATGGCATTATATGTACATTCAGAAAATAAAATTTTTCTTTCCATCATTTCTTATTTTGTGCTTTTATTAAGCCTCCAAATGTGTCAGATCATTTTGGTCCACCCTGTACATAAACACACACACACACACATCATTAATATTATTTGCGTGCCAGTAGAATCTTTAGCATGCCGGATAAAACGCTTAGCAGCATTTCGTCCGTCTTTACGTTGAGTTCAAATTACCCAGCGGTCGACTTTGCGCTTTCGTCCTTCCAGTGTCGATAAATTAAATACTAGTTGAGCACTAGGGTCGATGTAATCGACTAACACTCACTCCAAAATTTCAGGTGTTGCGCCTTTAGTAGAAAGAACTAATAATGATGATGATGATGATCCTGAGTTCAAATTTCGCCGAGGTCAACTTTGTCCTTCGTCCTTACAGGGTCCATAATATAAGTATAAGTTGGGCACTGGGATCGTTGTAATCGCCCCCCCCCCAATTCAGGTGTTGTGCCTGTAGTAGAAAGAATTATTATTATTATTGTCAAAAGTTACAAAAGTGACTCAAAGGCCGAGAGTTTCGTGTATCAAAAAGTTCGATGTACGAAACTTTCTGTCCTTGAGTCACTTTTGTAACAGCTCCCAGTTAAAAGTGATCAAAAATTTACACTTATATTCTAAGTTCTATTTATCTTGTTTTTGCTTCCCAACCACATGGTTCCGGGTTCGGTCCCACTGCGTGACACCTCGAGAAAGTATCTTCTACTATAGCCTCGGGCCGACCAAAACCTTGTGAGTGGATTTGGTAGACAGAAACCGAAAGAAACCGGCGAGCTGGCAGAGTGGTTAGCACACCGTGCGAAATGCTTAGGGGTATTTCGTCTGCCGTTACGTTGAGTTCAGATTCCGCCGAGGTCGACTTTGCCTTTCATCCTTTCGGGGTCGATTAAATAAGTACCAGTTACGCGCTGGGGTCGATGTAATCGACTTAATCCCTTTGTCTCTCCTTGTTTGTCCCCGCTATGTTTAGCCCCTTGTGGGCAATAAAGAAATAAGAAACCGTTGAGCGCGTGTGAGAGTCTTCGTGTCGACGTCTCCGTAACTTAGCAGTTCGGCAAAACAAATCAATAGAATAAGTAGTAGACTTTCAAAAAGTACAAGGGTCAATTCGTTCGACTAAAATTCTTCAAGGTTATGCCACAGTCTAATGACTGAAACAAGTAAAAGTATATTGTGTTTGTGTGTGTTTTGTTTGCTTTTAACTTTGCGCCGTTTTTACTTTGTTAAATAGTTTTCGAGAAGCTAATATCGTCGAAAATTTTAGAAATAAACAGCAACGGAAATAATCACTCGTTTTCTGCAGCCAAACCTATTTTTTTCTCCTTGTTTTTTTTCTAAAATAGTTAATTGCAGTTTGAGAGTAAATTTGGTCTTTTATCAAAATAGCAACCAAATTTATTCTCAATTTGCACGGAATGCTCAAGTTGAGACTCCCTCGTTAGAATCTTTTCGGTTTGAACGGCAGTTTTTTTCTAGCGGTATCATATGAAATTGTCACCCATAATTATGACCCTAGTATCGATCTATTGCATTTCAATCTGTTTTAGGGTTAGGGGTGGAGGGAAGGGTATCTTTTTTTTTCTTCACAAATGTAAATAAACCCAATCTGTTTCTTAAACGAGGGACATATTCATACGGCACAATGTTTTTTTTTTACCTCAATGGACGTCAGTGATTGGTTGAAATTGCAGAAATTGAAGAAGAAAAAACAAACAAACATCTTACAACCTATAGAATTTTCTCAATAAAGCCAAGAGAAAATGATGTTCTATAAACACATTCTACCAGTATACGAAGTTTAAAATTATGTTAAAAACTGCCGTTCAAACCGAAAAGATCCCCTCGTTGTGTCTGTCCAGTGTAAGGATAGATTTTGGTTGCTATTTCTAGCATGTCAGACAAACTTTGGTTCCTTGTATTGCTGTGTTACATGTAATTTGATAATCCGGCTTCGGCAGAATGAATGAATGAATGTGGCGGCGGTGGCTGCGGCAATAGTACAGGTGTATTTATAAATCTTAATAAATCTCTGACGTTTGTGTGGTGTGTTTATGACGTCGTTGGGCCTTTTTGACGTTAGAGTGTCTGTACAGGTATGTTTCTATGTATGCGTGTGTTATGTACGTTTATGACGTTCGTGTGTGTGTATGTATGTGTGTGTATATATATATATCTGTTGGGGCGTATGTACCGATTCTTGAGTAATTGATACTTTCAGAATGCTGCTGCTGCTACTACTACTACTTTCACTGCTTCTATTTTCATCTACCACCACTACTACTACTAATGTTGCTATTTCTACCACCATTACTACTACTACTACTACCATTACTACTACTACTACCACCACCATTACTACTACTACTACTACTACTATTACTACTACTACTACCACCACCATTACTACTACCACCACCATTACTACTACTACTACTACCACCATACTACTACTACTACCACCATTACTACTACTACTACTACTACTACATTACTACTACTACTGCTGCTGCTGCTGATATTGCAAATACACCCGTCAGCACTTCTAAAGCGATGGTTTCTTTGTACTTCCTCGACTTGCTAGAAACAGTAGCCAAAATATCCCTCGACCCTCGCAGCTAATTAACGTTATTTTTAACCCTTCGCCTATCCAGACCGTTTCCATAAATTGTCCCAAACTCTATCCAACATTGTTTTCAGACCTTTTTTTTTTCTTAACCCTTCTTTCGTACGTTTATGGGTAATAAATATAAAGCTTTGCTTTCATAAGTCACTTTTTATGGTTGAAGAAATCACGGGGACCATGTATCATGCTTGGTGTACGGACGGCAAGGAAACACGTTCTGAGAATCGCAGGTGATACACTGGACAGGTAAAAGGGTTTAAAACAAAACCCGAAATGACTTCATTGGGTGATGTAGTCCATGGTACACTATGCCTGAGGTTGTGAGGTAGACGAAGATGAAGAGAGGCTGGTTGATCATGGATGGAATTTCGTTGATCGTTGGTGTGGTCCACTTGGGTTGACCTGGGGTTAAACAACAACTGCCAATACCACAATCATTACTACCACCACCACTTCAAAAAACTACTACTACTACTACTGTTGTTACTACTACTACTACTACTACTGTTGCTGCTGCTACTACTACTACTACTACTGTTACTACTACTACTACTGTTGCTGCTGCTACTACTACTACTACTACTGTTACATCTAGTTCTATGACTACAACCTCAGCTATCACCACCACCCCATGTCTACAACTGTAGCCTCTGCTATAATCAGAACCACCACCACCACCACTGCCTTTATCAGCACTACAACCACCATCACTAACACCATCGCTTCCATTATTAACACCATCACTACCAGCATCACTATCGTCGTACACACCACTACAAGTACAACCACCACCATCACTACCACCGCCACCACCTCTTGTGCTACAAATACTAATGAGTCACCTTGACTGTTTACATTAACTGTATCAAAGAATCAGTGATGAGAATGAAAAACAAAATAACATCCTTTCCTTGTTTGTGAAATATGTAAAATTGCAGACGTAGCTGTGTAGTAAGAAACTTGCTTCCCAACCATATGGTTCTGGGTTCAGTCCCACTGCATGGCATCTTGGGCAAGTGTCTTCTACTATAGCCTGTGGCTGACCAAAACCTTGTGAGTGTCTTTGATAACTGGAAACTGAAAGAAGCATGTTGTGTGTGTGTGTGTGTGTGCGTTTCTGTGTGGAGGCGCGTGGCTTAGTGGTTAGGATGTCAGCATCATGATCGCAAGGTTGTGGATTCTCGTCCCATTTTGTATTATATATATAATACATGCACATACACACATCAGGCTTTTACAGTTTCCACTTACTCAATTTGCTGAGAAGGTATTGGTCAGCCTGGCGCTTTAGTAGAAGACTTTTGCCCAAGGTGCCGCTGCACAGTGACACTGAACCCCAAACTATGTCGTTGCAATGCAGGCTTCTCAAGAAGTTTATTTTAGCATATCAGTTTGTTTTGATGAATTATCAAGATGTGGGGATGTAAACAAACAAACACTTGACTGCCAAGTGATGAGGACAAGAGCAACATATATACAAAAGCACACACATCTTTTACTTGCTTTTCATTAGACTGCGGCCATGCTGGGGCACTGCCTTGAATTTTTAGTTGAATCCCTCACTACTTTTTTTTTAAGCCTGATACTTATTCTATCAGTCTCTTTTGCCAAACTGCTAGGTTACAGGGGACATAAACACATAACACCGGTTGTCAAGCAGTGTTGGTGGTACAAACATAGCACACACACACACACACACACACAACCACCCACACACACACACACACACACACACACACACACACACCACACACACACACACACACACACCACACACACACACACATACACACACACCGATCTTCTTTCAGTTTCCATCTATCAAATCCACTCACAAGGCTTTGGTCAGCCTGAGGCTATAACTATAATAAAAGACACTTGCCCAGGGTGCCACGTAGTGGGACTGAACCCCAGAACCATGTTGTTGGGAAACAAGCTCAGCCACTGCTGTGCCACATGTACATATATGTTCATACACACACATGCACACAAATACACAATAGGTTTCTGTACAGTTTCCATCTAGCAAATTCACTCACAAGACATTGGTCAGCCCAGACTATAGTGGAAGACCTTTGCCTAAGGTGGCATGCTGTAGGATTTGAACCTGAAAGTGAATTATTTCTGTAATGAGATAGTGTCTGCTCTCTCTTTTACTCTTTTACTCGTTTCAGTCATTTGACTGTGGCCATGCTGGATCACTGCCTTTAGCGAGCAAATCGACCCCAGGACTTATTCTTTGTAAGCCTAGTATTTATCGGTCTCTTTTGCTGAACCACTAAGTTACAGGGACGTAAACACACCAGCATCGGTTTTCAAGTGATGTGTGGGGGACAAACACAGACACACAAACATATACACACACACACACACATACGTATATATATATATATATATATATATATATATATATATATATATATATAAAATCACCGTGACCGACCAGACCGTCAGATGTTGCTACACATCGCTGGTCACAATGCGTTTGCATTGTTTTAGCCTTCGAAACGACGCCACCCCGCTGCTAAGCGACCAGGCCAACACAAGAAAGAGTGAGAGAAAGAGTGGTGAAAGAGTACAGCAGGGATCACCACCTCCTGCCGGAGCCTCTGGGAATCGAACACCGCGATCCTCCGACTGCGAGTCCGCTGCCCTAACCACTGGGCCATTGCGCCTCCACACACAACACACACACACAACACACACACACACACACACACACACACACACACACACACACACACACACACACACACACACACACATATATGTATATATATATACGATGGGCTTCTTTCAGTGTCTGTCTACCAAATCCACTCACAAGGCTTTGGTTGGCCCGAGGCTATAGTAGAAGACACTTGCCCAAGGTGCCACACAGTGGGACTGAACCCGGAACCATGTGGTTGGTAAGCAAGCTACTTACCACACAGTCACTCCTGCACCTGAAAACAAAAATGTAGAATAAAACTGAACAATAAAAGCCTTATTAGCCATTAAGTGGTATCAATTAAAATTTTGATATTAAATTACCCTAATAACACTTGAAGAAGACAATATCACCTTACATAACAATACCATATAATTATTTGATTAATCTGAGACACACAGACATATATAGGTTCACACACACACACACACACACACAAATGTGTTGAGTATGGATGGCTGAACTGAATGAATATCTGGTATAGGTTCCAGTCAATATGTTACATTACAATACTATATAATGACATGATTACTTAGACACACACACATTCAAACGCGCGCGCTCGTGCTGAGTATGGTTGACTGAATCGAAAGATTATATGGTATCTGTAGCAGTCAGCCCTTGTTGTCACCATCCACTTCATATCCTGTCGCAAACACTACTGTCACTTAACTAACTTCAATGGCCCACTAAAGACCGTATCACGTTTCAGTTATTATATAGCTCCAGGTCAGCCCTGAGTGAGCAGAGGTACAGGTGGATGCAACTTAAGGAGGCAGTTGAACCACTGAGTACAATCCAAAGATTCATTGTTCTAAACTTGTAGATATAGGCGCAGGAGTGGCTGTGTGGTAAGTAGCTTGCTTACCAACCACATGGTTCCGGGTTCAGTCCCACTGCGTGGCATCTTGGGCAAGTGTCTTCTGCTATAGCCCCGGGCCGACCAAAGCCTTGTGAGTGGATTTGGTAGACGGAAACTGAAAGAAGCCTGTCGTATATATGTATATGTATATATATATTGTGTGTGTGTGTGTATGATTGTGTGACTGTGTTTGTCCCCCTAGCATTGCTTGACAACCGATGCTGGTATGTTTGCGTCCCCGTCACTTAGCGGTTCGGCAAAAAGAGACCGATAGAATGAGTACTGGGCTTACAAAGAATAAGTCCCGGGGTCAATTTGCTCGACTAAAGGCGGTGCTCCAGCATGGCCGCAGTCAAATGACTGAAACAACTAAAAGAGTAAAGAGAGAAAATGTATACAACACCGCTGCTGTCCAGCATAGAACCATACTGTACAGTTAAATGTATGCGGGGGGTGAGGGTACTGAAGAATTCCAGGTATTTTGTGATACCCTTAAAGCCAGGTACTTTGCACCACCCACTC
>NC_043020.1:1285529-1378029 GCF_006345805.1 Octopus sinensis | reverse complement strand
AACCTGGTTTTATTATCATTAAAGTAGCAACAATGCTAACAATGCTAATTATGCTCAAAAGAATTTATGAAATCTTTAGCAAAGCACCAACTACACTCTCGGAGTGGTTGGCATTAGGAAGGGCATCCAGCTGTAGAAACTCTGCCAGATCAAGATCGGAGCCTGGTGCAGCCATCTGGTTTGCCAGCCCTCAGTCAAAATCGTCCAACCCATGCTAGCATGGAAAGCGGACGTTAAACGATGATGATGATTAGCATTTATCTTAAGGATTTTTAGAAATTGGAAAATAAACTAAAAAGTAACCTAAAGTAATTATCCTTTAAGTTGTGCATCAAATGCACCCGATTTAAACATAAAATAATACATCATGTTCTTAAAATAAATACCAGGCTGAAATATATTTTTGTCACAATGACTTCTATGAAAAATCCTTTGAAAGTGATGAGTTAGCTTGGCTGTAGTTCACTGACTGAATCTTGTGTATAATAAAAAATTAAATAGTAATTTATTGTTCTGAATTTCAGTTGGAGATTCTCAACTGGGGTCTGTTCAAGATTTTGTTGTTAAAATTCATATACTTATATTTCTGCAGTATACAAAATAATTTAGTAATGTTTAATTATAAAAATTAAATGGGATTTATAAAATATTGAATTGCTATGAGGGTCTACCCGAGTAAAATAGGAATCATAAGGGTCCATAGGTAGAAAGTGGTTGAGGAACACTGCATTAGACAAAACATTAAAACAAAGTTAAACAACTAGGCGGATGAGTGGCTGTGTGGTAAATAGCTTGCTTACGAACCACATGGTCCCGGGTTCAGTCCCACTGCGTGGCACCTTGGACAAGTGTCCTCTAATATAGCCTCGAGCCGACCAAAGCCTTGTGAGTGGATTTGGTAGATGGAAACTGAAAGAAGCCCGTCGTATATATGTTTGTGTTTGTATTTGTCCCCTAGCATTGCTTGACAACCGATGCTGGTGTGTTTACGTCCCCGTAAGTTAGTGGTTCGGCAAAATACACCGAATAAGTCCTGGGGTCGAGTTGCTCGACTAAAGGCGGTGCTGCAGCATGGCCACAGTCAAATGACTGAAACAAGTAAGAGAGTAATAATAATTGAAGAAAAATACAGCCGTGATCCGACAACTCCAAGTCATTCTAGCCGTGACCATCGCCTCTCTCCGTTTTTTTTCGGATGTGATTTGCCGGAGTTTTACCTGCTGTTTCTAGGAATTGATGCGACCTTGTAGAGAGCCTCCCTTCCATAAAATAAACAAATAAGAGTAGTTTCCCCTTTATGAAAAAATAAAAAAATTCAACTATTTTAGTTTCGTACGTTCGGACAATGTCGTTGTAATTGATGTCGCTAACATAGAAATTGTTTTTAAAGTTTTTTTTATATTTTAGCATCTTATGAATGAATGAAAAGCAGAAAACAGAAGAAATTCTTTAAAGCTCTTCCTGATATTGCAAAGTCTAAAGATAACTGCATTTTCAGTGTCTAGTTTCTGGAGTTGTGTGCGTAAGCGGCACTTAGGGTCTTGAAGGACGGACGGCAAAGTTACCCCTGTTTTTTTTTTTTATTTGTTCGAAATTTTTATTTGAGTTTAGTTATGTGGGTAGGGGTCTGCCAACACCGTCAATACCAGTAACGCTTGGCCCTTACTGATTTGGGATAAACTCTACAAGCTCTGAAGTGGTGTTGCAGAACGATGTAACCGTTTTGTAACCATGATTTAGTGTCCCCGAGCATCCGTGGCGAAGCTAGCTGGAGTGTGTGCCGCCCGAAGTAGCCCTTGAGTTTGCAACCCTTATCTCCGGACCTTTAAACGTATACAGGCTCATTGTAGTCACTCACATTCGCCCATGCTCTTGCTTGATGAAGCTGGGGTCATCCCAGATTATCGGCCCCAGAGGCGTTATCGTGTTTAAAACTGACCAGGTCCTCTAGTGCCCTCCATCGCTGGTGGTCCCATCCCATTCCCTTTGCATCAGGACCGTTGTAGTCATTCACATTGGCCCATGCTTCATGAGGCTGGGGTCATCCCAGGTTATCGGCCCCTGAAGCGGTCCTCTAGTGCCCTCCATTGCTGGCGGTCCCATGCCATTCCCTCTGCATCCTGCTAGATGACGTTGAGCCTTTGGAGGTCTTCCTTCGTTATGTCCAGCCATCTGGTACGGGACCTCTTCCAGCCCGCAGCTGCTGTGTCGAACGAGGGTAAGGTCCTGGTAGGATGATCTGGTGGGAAGCAGAGGACATGTCCGTACCAATGCATGCGATAGATGACTATCAGGTAGAAGGTTGTGAGCTGATGAATGCAGGCCCCGATTTGTCGCGCCCATAAACGCGTCCCTCGGAGCAGATTTTCTGCTAGCTGTGCTACTGTCGGGCATCGCTGACATGTGGGAGTTATGTCGATTAACTGTGGTTGCATGTAGGACGGATCCGGCTATCAACCGAATCCTTAAAGATCGTCCACTCGGGAAGGGCTGACAGTTTTCCTCTGCTCGGTGGTGACTGCGAAAAAGGTATGAAGGACAATATTGAGAACAAACACTTTCTTTATCGACCAAGCCCTCAACAACTTCTAGCTCCATTTGAAGATGCGGTGATGGTGGAGATATAGTTGCAATCCTCCGGTGTATTGCTAAAAGAGTGGCGAGTATGAATAGTGGGGGACCTACTCAGCATGCTTCTGTGTACTGGTTAACATAGTTCGGGAAGAGTACTTGTCCATTGATAGTTAATTTTAATCCGAGATCCATGGTGTTTTTTGATTGCTCTCTTGGTATGTTTTACATCTTCTTTGTCTGTCTGTCTGTCCCCATTTTCCCCCTTTTTCATGTTTGTATCTTCATACTCGTTTTCTGTAAACCACCCACTGTATTTATAGTTTGTCCTTTTAACACCCTTGTGGTAGATGACGTAATGAGTAGCCAGAATCAACAAGAGCATCGGACAAAATGTTTTGCGGTATTTCTTCCGGCTCTTTTACCTTCTGAGTTTAAATTCCACTTCTGTTAAATTTGCATTTCGTCCTTTCGGGGTCACTCCTGGTCAGCCTGGATGGAGTGGGCCTATGACCAAAAACTATATCGCCGTGACCATCACATATTATTTTTATACTGTATCTACGACATCATCCAATGTGAGCTACCTTTAAAATGGTAGCTATATGATTTGAGTGTGATTTGACTGCTATTTCTAGCAGATTTAGCAACCACGTCCAGGCTCCTTCGTTGGATCAGTGACCATATACCTATTTCTTTACTACCCACAAGGGGCTAAACACAGAGGGGACAAACAAGGACAGACAAACGGATTAAGTCGATTATATCGATTCCAGTGTGTAACTGGTACTTAATTTATCGACCCCAAAAGGACATATACCATCAATATTTTCCTCAGACGAATTAACGTGGTCGCTTGATGTACTAGAAATAACTGTCAATCTCCCTCAATTCTTACCCCATCGGATTAAAAAAATAATAATAAGACATCAGATAATGTAATGCCGTTTCCTCGATACTAAAACGATGGCTAATGCGTTTGATTCCAAGGTCTGTTTGGTCGGTCCTTTCGGGGTCGATAAATAAAGTACCAGTTACGCACTGGGGTCGATGTAATCGACTTAATACCTATGTCTGTCCTTGTTTGTCGCCTCTGTGTTTGGCCCCTTGTGGGTAACAAAGAAATAGGTAAACGACCTGGGTGTAAACAGCAACAAACACCTCTAATCTCCGTCTCTGCTATTTACCACAATCTACAAGTCTATGGCTGCAGCAGCGCAGCTTTTCTTCTTGACTTTGATTCATTATATTTTCGTTGCCTGATTCTTCTTTTCTTCTCTTCAATTTCTTTTTCTCTCACCTTTAGTGTGTGTCTGCATTTTAACCTCCACCGTCTTTCTTTCTTCCCCTCTCTCTCTCAATTTCTTGCCTTCCTTTTACTCTTTCTCCCTCTCTAGCTTTCTTTATTTCCCTCCTCCTCCTCTCTCTCTCTCTCTTTGCCTTTATATCTATTTCAACATATTGTCTCTTTCTTTCTCTCTCACTCAATTTCTTGCTTTCTTTTTTACTCTTTCTCCTTCTCTAGCTTTCTTCATTTCCCTCATCCTCCTCTCTTTGCCTTTTATATCTATTCCAACACATTGTCTCTCATTCTCTTTCTCCCATTCTCAACATCTTTTCTCTCTTTGTTCTTCCTCTCTTCCCTACACACATTCTTTCTCCCATTCATCGCCATATCTCTTATTCTTTCAAACATTCTTCTATTCAAGTGTCTCATATCGTTTTCTCTTTACCTTTTTTCTCTTTCTCACTCCCCCCCTTATCTCTCCTTCTCTACACTCATCTCTTCTTCGTCACATTCTTCTCTTTACATTATTCGCCCCTTTCTTTCTTACTCTTTCACTTCTCCCCCTCTTACTCACACATCCCCTTACTGCTTTCGCTATCGTATCTTTCACGTGCCTCTACTTCCCCCCCCCCACTTGCTCATCTCTGCATTTCACTTGTTCTCTCTCTCCTTCTCTCCTTCTTTATTACTATCTCCTTCATTCACTTTCTTTCACTCAAACTCGGCTAAAAAAAAAAGAACTTCTTCAGAGCCTTCCCCCTTTTCTGTCACATGCCCCTCATTCACTCGCCCTCACATACACACAAATACGCATATCATTTGCTCTTCAATTACACGGTTGGCCTTACAAGATGGTAACTATCTTTCCTATTTTCTATAAGTTCGTACACACACACACAGGTAGAGTTGTCGAATACGTACGTAACCAACGACCTTATTTCTCTAAACAAGGGGGGTTCCACGTAGACCCGACATGCTGGAATCCTCGAAAGTCCACGCAACTACGAAATTATAATCTTTTTGTTTATAAAATATACAATACAACGGTAATTAAATTAGCTTAATTAATTTCCCCGGCAATCATCGGTTGATAACGTTATTTGCTTTATAAAGTATTTATTTTATACTACACGTGTGGAATCGCCGAAACCCTGCAAAAATTTTCTCGCGTGTGCTGTTTTAACGTCTACAGAATATACCATAAAACCGTAATTAAACTCTGCTTAATTAATCTTAGTATTCACTTATGTAAAATGATAATTTGGCGATCTTTCGTCTCTAGTAGACCTCAAAAGTTCCCGCAAGCCCATATGTAAAAAAAAAATTTTTTTTTACGGAAATCGACGGAAAGGTCTACTAGAGACGAAAGATTGCCATAAATTTTTTTACACAAAGTACATAACACACAAAAACACAAAGGAAGGACCGACTAGTCACGACTAGCTAGCGCGGATGCGCGACTACGCGCACCGGGACCACTCTTCTTAAGTAATACCCAGAGAGACAACTATATAGAGAGGAATAGAGAGACAAACAGACTTGCAGTTTCTTTTTTCTTTTACCGATGAGAGACATACGCATCTTCTGCAGGTAATTTATAACATACACACATATACACACCTTTTATACATCTATTGCACAGACTAAACTCATGCACAAATACCTGGAACTGTCTTCGATTCAAAACCAAAAAAATCCTTGTCCCTTAATTAGTGACCGGTTCGAACTCTACGAAGAACAAGCTTAAATAAATCTCGAAGCAACCTGGTTACTATTAAATCTCGTTAATTTGAAAGTACCAACCAGTAAGTGTACCCGACTTACTACCAAGGTACCTCGATTTGACGATTGCTACCCCCGGGGTAATATACGTAGGATATTAAACAGTAATTAAGATGTTGGCATAGTTTCGGTTGTAGTAGCACAGATTTCCGTCGATTTCCGTAAAAAACTTTTATTTTTTTACATAAGTAATGAGAGCGAAAGAGACTAAGAGGAAGCGATTTTACGACGAGAAGGTTTCACTTTGAAATCGGCCTGTGTGCGTTTGATGGGGTGTGGGAGACAGACAGTATGTTGTGTAAGTGAAGTGCTTCTGTTAGTGTGTGCGAAGAGACAGAGAGAGTAATGTGTGAAAGAGAGAGATAACTGATTTTTTTACTCGGTGTATGTGTATATGTATGTATGCATGTATGTGTGTGTGTGTGTGTATGTATCTATGTATGTGTGTGTGTTTATGTATGTATGTATGTATGTATGGCCGATTCATCGTAATTTTTTACTCGGTGTATGTGAATATGTATGTCTGCATGTATGTGTGTGTGTGTAAGTACGTGTGTGTGTGTGTGTATGTATGTATGTATGTATGGCCGATTCAGTGTTTACATTATTTCGAATTAAAACGAAAGATTACCTTGCGGCGCCTGTTTATGTAACAGTCTGCTATGTAGAAAATAATGAGGTTGACTCAATGGAATAATGACAGTGATCGAAGATATAGACAAAATTTTTTTTATTTAATCGTTATACATGCCTTGTCGACTGCTACTGTGCAGCCTTAATGTCTCTGTTGATGTGACGATGGTGAAATGGTAAGAAAAAGATGGAGAGTTATAAAATGAGGAGATATTCTTCTCATGAGAAAAGAGTTGCATTCAAGGAAAAAAAAAGTTAATAGTCTATAGAGGTGCACAGAAACTGGGTGCAAGCATGCATATATATGCATGTGTAAACATTGTGTTGTGCAGCAAAAGGAACGAACAGTACAAAATGTGTAAGGAAAAGTGACAAAATCCGATTGGTAATGTTCTGTGTGAAAAGTCTATGCCGGCCATACATACATACATACATACATAAACACACACACATACATAGATACATACACACACACACACATACATGCATACATACATATACACATACACCGAGTAAAAAATCAGTTATCTCTCTCTTTCACACATTACTCTCTCTGTCTCTTCGCACACACTAACAGAAGCACTTCACTTACACAACATACTGTCTGTCTCCCACACCCCATCAAACGCACACAGGCCGATTTCAAAGTGAAACCTTCTCGTCGTAAAATCGCTTCCTCTTAGTCTCTTTCGCTCTCATTACTTATGTAAAAAAATAAAAGTTTTTTACGGAAATCGACGGAAATCTGATCTACGACATACGAAACTTCGCCAATTTATTTATGTTTTATTTACTTTGCTGGGGAGTCGTTGTAGGATCGACTACTTACGACTAGCTAGCGCGGATGCGCGCACGGGGACCACTATTCGCTAGTAGTACCGTACTTAAGAAGAGTGGTTCCGGTGCGCACACTCGCGTACCCGCGCATCCGCGCTAGCTAGTCGTGACTAGTCGATCCCACAACGACTACCTAGCAAAGTAAATAAAACACAAAAGCACAAAGTAAGGATCGACTAGTCGCGACTAGCTAGTGCGGATGCGCGAGTGCGCGCACCGGGACCACTCTTCTTAAGTAGTACCTGTCTCTCTGTACACACACACACACACATGCTATTTTTCTCAGTATGTGCATGTTAGCTGTTGATTTCTCGCTTTCTATGGGTCACAATGTGTGTCTAATTGATGTAGGAGTCTTCTTTATATTTCAATCATTCATAAATCACACTCCAATGGTATTTTCCTAATTACTTTCTCTTCACACTGGTTAGCCTGTGTTTGTTCTAACACCTTGATCACACCTGTGCTCAAAGAACATTCCGACAATTACAATTATGGTCTTTTGTTGTTGTTTAACACAAGGTCAGCCGCGATAGAGCAAGGTCTATTGATCAAACAACGCCTAATACAGTCGTTAATCATCCCAAACTCGGGCAAGCTTTCTAAGCGTGGCCAACTGTCAAAATGTTGCCAGCTGATTTCTCGACGTTCTCGGCAGTTTATGGAAATTTAATTAATTAATTAATTAACTTTTTTATACCTTGTTTTCAGTAATGTCTTACATGCGCTGATGATTGCGACACACACACACACACTCACTTTTCGCATTGCCTTTCATTTGCTCGAGATTATCGAACACTCACATATATAAAAATAAATCAATAAAGAATTTTCCAATTTCATTCGAATATTTTATGTCTAACACTATTTTTTTTTTAAAATCCTGTTATATGTAGTTTGAGGGAGATTTGTTTGTTATTTCTAGCAGGTCGTTCGACCACGTAGAGGTCCATTCTTTAGTTCGCTAATTCGGTATTGACGTCTCTGCTGTTATTGCAGAGGTCAGAGCATGACCCGAGAGTTGAGTTCCCAGCAAGTTGACCCCAACCTCCGTGGCCCCGTCTCAGGTCCTTGTTTTATTTGGGTTTTACTTTTCTGTTACCACTACACGTCTTCAGCTGGGGTAACCATGTATGCCCCCTACTGCAAGACACCTGTCTGTACCTTAATCATACTTCAGCCTCATCACCTAGCATAAAGGTTGCAAGTTACTTGATCTCACTAGTGAAGGTGCGTGGCTTAGTGGTTAGGGCATTCAGCTCATGATTGTAAGGTCGTGAGTTCAATTCCCAGTGATGCATTGAGTCCTTGAGCAAGACACTTTATTTCACGTTGCTCCAGTCCACTCAGCTGGCAAATATAAGTTGTACCTGTACTTCAAAGGGCGGCCTTATCACACTCTGTGTCGCGCTAAATCTCCCTGAGAACTATGCTAGGGGTACACGTGTCTGTGGAGTACTCAGCCACTTGCACCATTGTGATTGGTATGTGGTATGTCTTGAGTATTTTTAGACTTGGTAGACCCATCTCTCTCCAAGTCTGATCACAGCTGATTCCTTCCAGAAAGACAGACAAATGCAAAGAGAGAGCGGGAGAAAATCTTGGTGAGATTTGAACTCAGTGTATAGAGCCCTGGAAGAATTACCACAGAGCAGTCTATTTGATATGCTAACGACTCTGTTAATTGACTGCCTTGTTACTAATACAGGCACAGCTCATTGTTGCCAGCTGAGTGGAGTGGAGCAATGTGAAATAAAGTGTCTTGCTTAAGGACTCAACACACCACCAGGAATTGAACTAAAGACCTTACGATCATGAGCCAAATACCGCAGCCACTAAGCCATGTGCATATCATTAATTAGTGCATTGGATAGAATGCTTAGTGGTCTTTGTTCTTGCTCTTTATGTTCTGAGTTCAAATCCTAGTAAGGTCAACTTTGCCTTTAATCCTTTCAGGGTTTAAATGGCTGTGTGGTTAAGAAGCTTACTGTTGAACCACATGGTTTTGGGTTCAGTCCTACTCTGTGTCACCTTGGGCATGTGTCTTCTGCTATAGCCTCAGCTTTTGTGAAGCTTGTAATTGAATTTGGTTGGAGGAAGTTTCTGTTGTGTGTGTGAAAGTGCTTGTGCCCTCCTTTAACAGACAGCATCAATCAAGTGCTGACATCAATGGTATTAGCTAAACCCCTCTCCTCAGATTTGCTGACACTGTGCCAAAATATGAAAGAATAAGGCAGCAAATTGGCAGAATTCTTACAGCGTCAGACGAAACGCACAACTGTATTTCTTCCAGCTTATCATGTTCTGAATTCAATTTCCGCTTCAGTCAACTCTGCCTTTCATCTCACCAGGATCAATAAAATGGATTACCATTCAAGCACTGGGGTCATTTACTGACTTAGGCCCCCTCCTAGAATTGCTGGTTTTGTGCTAAGATTTTAAACCATTATTGAGTGAGAGGGCAGCACATCCTATCAAAGTGACACTGGGGTACAAATATACAAATCCCAATATACCCATCATGACTATCCATCTGATAAGGGTACACCAAGCACATGCATCACAACCATATTCCTGACATGGTGATCTTATATCAAGATAAACAGTGTACCCTTACCAGATGGATAGTCATGAAGGGTATATTGGGCTTTGTATATTTGTACCTTGCAGGTGAAGTCCAGTTAGAACTTTCTTCAGGTTAAGTGGCCCATCCCACTCAAAAGGTTCCTGAATATGGGTTGTTTAAGGATAATGAACAAAACACCTATTTTTCTAGAGGTTGATGGTTCAAACCTCAAAGAACTCAACACATGGCTATGATGCTCCCCCTACTACTTCTGTTTGTGATCAGAAATGCACACTTCGTCAGCCCTTAAGAGACATGGTCAACTTGTTAAGGTTAAACAACTGACCAGCAGATCTGTGGTATTGAGCAGAATATTTGCTGCAGCCCTTTTTTTTTTATAAAACAAAACATGTACATGATAGCACGGCCAATCAATTAAGATCAAAAGCTTTGACAGCCAGTGCCTGGTACTTCATCAGAGCATATTATTATTATTATTATTATTATGTTGGTAGTTCTATTCAAGGCAGTGAGTTAGCAGAAAGGTTAGCATGCCGGGAGAAATGCTTAGTGGTATTTCGTCTGGCGCTACGTTCTGAGTTCAAATTCCGCTGAGGTCAACTTTGCCTTCCATCCTCTCGGGGTCGATTAAATAAGTACCACTTACGCACTGGGGTCGATGTAATCGACTTAATCCCTTTGTCCCTTCTGTGTTTAGCCTCTTGTGGGTAGTAAAGAAATAGGTAGTTTTATTCTTATTGCTTATTTTGCGACCGGCCAATTTTGTAGATCTTAGAACATAGCGACAGGTGAAATTTGTCGATAAAATGAGCACCAGTGAAACACTAGGGTCAATGTAATTGACTAGTCCCCTACCCCAAAATTTCAGGCCTTGAGCCTTTAGTAGAAAGGGCAAGCTGGCAGAAACATTAGCACGCCGGGTGAAATGCGTAGCTGTATTTTGTCTGCCGTTACATTCTGGGTTCAAATTCAGCCGAGGTCGACTTTGCCTTTCATCCTTTCAGGGTCGATAAATTAAGTACCAGTTATGCACTGGGGTCGATATATTCGACTTAATTCGTTTGTCTGTCCTTGTTTGTCCCCTCTGTGTTTAGCCCCTTGTGGGTAGTAAAGAAATAATAATAATAATTATTATTATTATTATTATTATTATTGGATAGATGATGTTCTGTCTATCATTCTTATCTTCAGATTTCTTCATCTTGTGATAACTGCAAAATTGTTTGAATTTTGGAATGTTTTATTTTCTTTTACTAATTGTTGTTTTTATTTCTCTTTGCAGCTAAAATATCTTTGAAGTTGGCAGGATGTTACTCCGGCTTCACCAAACTGCCCTTTTGGCAGGAAACCTAGGATCCAGTGTGCTAAAAGTCTCTGCACGATGCAGTCGTGGTCTGAAGACAACTGCCTTCCGCCTTTCCTCCGAGGGCACCGTACCAGGAACTCCTTACAAAAACCTCAGCATCGGTATCCCCAAAGAGATATTTCCAAATGAAAGGCGAGTTGCAGTTTCCCCGGCAAGTGTGGCCACGTTGACCAAGAAGGGTTTTAAAGTCGCCATCGAGGAAAACGCTGGCACCGAAGCAAAATTCATGAACGATGACTATGCAGCTTCCGGTGCTGCCATTGTTGACAAATCGGCAATTTACAAGAATGATTTCATTCTCAAAGTAAGAAGCCCGCTTCCTGAAGAAGTGCCGTTATTTCAAGACAACACAACACTCATCAGCTTCCTATATCCAGCCCAGAACAAGGAACTTGTAGATTTGTTGGCCCAGAAGAAACTAACCGTTTTTGCTATGGACTGTGTTCCCAGAATCAGTAGGGCTCAGGTTTTTGATGCTCTCAGTTCAATGGCCAATATTGCTGGCTACAAAGCTGTTTTAGAAGCTGCAAACAACTTTGGAAGATTTTTCACAGGTGAGATTTAATTTTGCTATCAACGTTAGTGTTGTTGTTGTTGTTAAGCAACAAGACGGATAAGGGTGATTAGGTGATGGCTTAGGGGCGGGAGACCCCCAGACCTTGGAAAAAAAAACTTTGGTCGTCTTGTTGTAGTTGAGGGCTCTTCGTTGACGCCCGACACCACTGGGAGATGGCCCTCGAAGTCACTGGAAATGGAGATCTCCAGGTCCAAATTCTTGGACGGCTGTTGTTGTTGGTGTTGGTGTTGTTGTTTAACACCAGGTCTACCACTCTTGGACAAACATTACTGAAGGCACTCTAGCTGTGACCTTCCCATTTTTATCAAGAGTATGTTGGATTGCATTATTTGTATCCTACTTCATTTGAGGGAGGATTGGCTACTATTTCTTTCTGTTTGAGTGACAACATGAAAGCTGTTTTTACTTACAGCCCTTAAGCCCTTTGATCCCTATGGATCAAAGCCCCCACCGATAACTTTTCTCTTCTGTTCTCAACTCTGGGCTGTCTTTTTCTGCTTTTCTTCAGTTGGATCCCTGCAACTTCCTTTTGGATTTTGCTGTACCAGGTCCCGGCTCCCTGAGGAGAAGCCTTCCTCTCTCAAGTCTTGTTGGTTTCAAATCAATCATCAATGCCCCTGTATTTTTGCTTTATTTATTTTATTTTTTTCTTAGTGAAGTTGACCCTATGCTGACCCCTTTTTGCTTCTGGCAAGATGTGGTCCATATTGGTCTTGCATCTGTCCTTTGATATGTCCAGCATGGAAAGCCCTATGAAGGGCTTACATTCTGCTGGCATTTGCTCTTTAGGTGCAAGAATGTCATGTGGTTTAGAAGCCCATTTTGCAACTATATGGTTTCCAAATCCAGTTCCACTCTGTTGCACCTTGGACACGTATCGTCTTCTGTAGCCCTGGGCTGACTAATGCCTTGTGGGTGAATTTGCTTGACAGAAATTGGAAGCTTCTCTGTGTGTGTGTGTGTGTGTGTGTGTGTGCACACACACACACATGTATAAATGTGTATTCTTTTTTATTCTATAATTTGTTTCAGTCATTTGACTGCGGCCATGCTGGAGCACTGCCTTTAGTTGAGCAAATCGACCCCGGGACTTATTCTTTGTAAGCCCAGTACTTATTCTATCGGTCTCTTTTGCCGAACCGCTAAGTGACAGGGACGTAAACACACCAGCATTGGTTGTCAAGCGATGCTAGGGAGATAAACACAGACATACACACACATACATATATACATATATACGACAGGCTTCTTTCAGTTTCCGTCTCCTAAATCCACTCACAAGGCATTGGTCGGTCCGGGGCTATAGTAGAAGAGACTTGCCCAAGATGCCACGCAGTGGGACTGAACCTGGAACCATGTGGTTGGTAAGCAAGCTACTTACCACACAGCCACTCCTGTGCCTATAATTAAGAAAAAAACCCAGCTTCAAATTAACTTTGAAATTAAACTTTTGTTGATATCTTATTTTTTCTTCTGTCCCTCTTCTCCTTCGCAGGTCAAATCACTGCCGCTGGAAAAGTACCACCTGCCAAAGTACTCGTCATTGGAGGCGGTGTGGCCGGTTTGTCTGCTGTTGGCACTGCCAAAAACATGGGGGCTATAGTAAGGGCTTTTGATACCAGGGCCGCAGTGAAAGAACAAGTCGAGTCATTTGGTGCAGAATTCCTGGAAGTCAATATCAAGGTCAGTTCTGTTGTTTTCCTCCTCCCCACCACTCCATTTTATTCTTTTATTTACACAAATATTGGAACATGAAGTGCTCTTCACGAACATAGGTTTGTGAGATGGTTGTGATCTGTAAACATTTTTCAGTAGGAACCAAGAAAGAGAAGTATTAATGCGCATGTGCACACTGAATTCGTAACTTGGAAAAGAATAAAAACACCATGCACATGTCGAAATAAAACTCAGTTAAGGAACACAAGTTCATGGGATACAGCCCCTTCATCATCCAATCCCATCAAATTAAACGCACCACGGGCACAGCTCCATTCTCCTTTGATGCCAATCCATCTGAGACCATCAAAAGTAGTCTTGAGTGCATTTTTTTAAGTTAAAATTTTTTTTTTCTTTTCAGCCAACTTAGAAATAAAACTAATGTTTTTTTTTTTAAATATTTTCTTGCAGGAATCTGGTGAAGGTACCGGAGGTTATGCCAAGACAATGTCCAAAGAATTCATTGAAGCAGAAATGGCTTTGTTTGCTAAACAGTGTAAAGAAGTTGATATTCTTATCAGTACAGCTTTGATTCCTGGAAAACCTGCACCAAAGCTCATTTCAAAGGTAAGTCGCCAAGAATTAGACAACTCAACCCTTTTGTTACCCCAATTTCCATTGAAATACACTGTTTATTATTCAGTTAATTCTGAAAACAAAACACAGCCATGCCTATGCATATAAACATAGTGGCCCACCAAGGCAAGGATTGAACCTAGGCTGCCAGGGTGAGAGCTAGCAATCTTGGCTTTTGTCCCGTTACTCTTTTACTCTTTTACTTGTTTCAGTCATTTGACTGCGGCCATGCTGGAGCACCGCCTTTAATCGAGCAACTCGACCCCGGGACTTATTCTTTTGTAAGCCCAGTACTTATTCTATCGGTCTCTTTTGCCGAACCGCTAAGTAATGGGGACGTAAACACACCACATCGGTTGTCAAGCAATGCTAGGGGGACAGACACACAAACATACACGCACACACATATATATATACATATATACGACGGGCTTCTTTCAGTTTCCGTCTACCAAATCCACTCACAAGGCATTGGTCGGCTCGGGGCTATAGCAGAAGACACTGGCCCAAGATGCCACGCAGTGGGACTGAACCCGGAACCATGTGGTTGGTTAGCAAGCTACTTACCACACAGCCACTCCTGCGCCTAATCTTTTATTTACATTTCTTTGAAAAAAAATTTTTTTGTTTTAATTTCTCTCTAAGTTGTTGTTGTTGTTTTAGGCAATGGTTGAATCAATGAAGCCTGGATCGGTCATCGTTGATTTAGCTGCGGAAGCTGGCGGAAACATAGAAACAACCAAACCAGGAGAGTTATACAGGTACCACGATGTTACCCACGTTGGTTACACGGATCTACCCAGCAGACTGCCAACACAAGCCAGTACCCTCTACTCTAACAACATCACCAAACTCTTGTTCTCTTTTGGTAAGTAACATCACCATGATAAAGAGACCGATAGAATAAGTACAAGGCTTACAAAGAATTAGTCCTGGGGTCGATTTGCTCGACTAAAGGCGGTGCTCCAGCATGGCCACTGTCAAATGACTGAAAGAAATAAAAAAGTTAAAGAGAGTAAAGAGTATTATTGTGTTTGGAATATAAATTACTCTTTTACTTGTTTCAGTCATTTGACTGCGGCCATACTGCAGCACCGCCTTTAGTCGAGCTAATCGACCCCAGGACTTATTCTTTGTAAGCCTTGTACTTATTCTATCGGTCACTTTTGCCGAACCGCTAAGTTATGGGGACGTAAACACACCAGCATTGGTTGTCAAGCGATGTTAGAGGGACAAACACAGACACACAAACATATACACACACATACATATATATACATATATACGACGGGCTTCTTTCAGTTTCCGTCTGCCAAATTCACTCACAAAGCTTTGGTTGGCCTGAGGCTATACTAGAAAACACTTGCCCAAGGTGCCATGCGGTGGGACTGAAGCCACTCCTGCGCCTATGAAATTTTGGTAGAAAGTCTTAATTTAAATCCCATTAAGCCCAAAAGGCTTGCATCATAAAATCGAGGGGTTTCTTGCTGGTCGTGAGTTATTAGTTTAATATTTTAACCAGTTATCATCTTCAGGTGCTTATGAAAACTCTTAAAAACCTTTTCCAACTTTGTAATTCACCAGGTGAGAAGGACCATTATCACCTAGACATGGCTGATGAAGTAATCAGGGGTTCCATTATCTTAAATCAGGTAAGTGTCTTACTTTTATGTTCACATATAGTTTTGGATTCAGTCCCTCTGTGTGGCACCATGGGATATCTGTGTGTGTGTGTATGCATGTGTCTATGTGTGTGTGTGTATGAGTGGGTGTATGTGTTTGTGTCTCTTTTGACATTGTTTGTTGTAACTGAATGCCATTCATTTCCAATATTTTGCAAAACATATCAGGTCATAGGGGAGTGTTACCCTGATCGGAGAGAGGGGACGGTTCATAACAGAAAGGGTATATGGCGATAGTAAATTTGCCACAATAAACTCTTTTCAACCTATGCAAGCATGCACAAGTCGGCGTTAACCCTTTAGATTGGTCTGTCGCATGTATTATCATCAACTTTAAACAGAGTCTGGACAGATTTCTTTAAGGAATACCGGATAAGCCAGCCATACCTGGATACAACTCACTCAACAAGAACTCACTACTTGAATGGACCATAAACAAAACTTGACTTAAACAGGATTTAGATAATCCTATCAGGTGGTGCTATTAAGTTAGACATGACCTGGACCAATCTTTGGTCGAAACATATTTAAGTTTTATCTATGTTTCTAAGTTTTATATTTATGAATGACACTCAAATAAATGTTTGCTTTAGGGAGGACATCCAGCCAAAAAAACCCATTCCAAAGCAGGCATTGGATCTCAATGCAGTCCTTGAATGCATCAGGACCTGTCCAATATACACGACGGGCTTCTTTCAGTTTCTGTCTGAAAATTGTAGTTGTGGCCCAATGCCAATACCACCTGACTGGCACCCATGCTGGTGACATGTAATAAGCACTATTCAATTATGGGTCGATGCCTGTGTTGTCTGACTAGCTTCCCATGCTGGAGGCATGTGAAAAACACCATCCAAACGTGGCCGATCCCAGTACCCCCTGACTGGCTCCTGTGCCAGTGGCGCATAAAAAGTACCCTATGAATGTGGTCGATGCCAGTGCTGCCTGAGTAGCTCCCATGACAGTGGCACGTAAACAGCACCCAGTAAACTCTCAGAGTGGTTGGCATTAGGAAGGGCATCCAGCTGTAGAAACCTTACCAGATCAAACTGGAGCCTGGTGCAGCCTTCTGGCTTGCCAGTCCTCAGTCAAAACATCCATCTCATGCCAGCATGGAAAACGGACAGATGATGATGATGATGTCTACCAAATTCACTCACAAGGATTTGGTCAACCCAAAGCCATAGTAGAAGACACTTGCTCAAAGTGCCATGCAGTGGGACTGAACCTAGGACCATGTGGTTGAGAAGCAAGCCTCTTATCACACAGCCACTCCTGTGCCTACTGTATATCTTATCTTTTACTTGTTTCCATTATTAGACTGTGGCCATGCTGGGGCCTTGCCTTGAAGGTTTTACTTGAGTAAATCAACCCCAAGTTGAATAAGTTTGCAAATCTATAACATATCTTGTTATGCTTTGTGAATGACCAGTTATTTTGTGGGAATCAGAAGAACATAAAACTCATTTGAAAAGGTACCAGTAGCAAGTGATTGCAATCTGTGATGTGGATGACAATCAGCTCTGTGGCCATACTCGAGCATTTCCAAAGAACTGATTGGGTGTAATTGGGATAAAAGTCTATATTATTAGTGGCTGAAAAACCAATTCAGCTCAGCTGTGGCTTTTGTTTTGATTTTTGGTACTTACCAAAATATGAGAGAAATTTTCAGCTTTTTTTTTTTTTTTTAAATTTTTTTTTACCCCTAGGGTGAACTGATGTGGCCTCCTCCACCCCCACCTGCTCCTGTTGCTGCAGCTCCAACTGCAGCTGCAGAGAAACCCGCAGCTGTTGAACCCGCTCCTCCAAACTATTTCAACAACACCCTGAAGGATGCCTTCATGTACACTGCAGGACTCAGCTCCATCATAGGTATGTCGAAACATCTCTCCCCACTCTTGTAGTTCTTCTGATATGATTACATATGACATGTTTGGTTCGTCTCTTCCTTACTTTCCATTCTGGCTGGTTTTCCCTCTCATCTCTCCATCATAACTCTCTCTCATCATCATCTTCATCGTTTAACATCCACTTTCCATGCTAGCATGGGTTGGACGGTTCAACCAGGGTCTGGTAAGCCATGGAGGCTGCACCAGGCTCCAGTCTGATCTGGCAATGTTTCTACAGCTGGATGCCCTTCCTAACGCCAACCACTCCATGAGTGTAATGGCTGATTTTTACGTGCCACTGGCACAGGTGCCAGGCGAGGCTGGCAACGGCCACGATCAGTTGGTGCTTTTTATGTGCCACCAGCATGGAGACCAGTCGAGGTGGCGTTGGCAACGACCACATTCGGATGGTTCTTTTACGTGCCACCGGCACTGGTATCACAACTACAGTTTCCATTGATTTTTGATTGATTTCGATTTATCTCTCTCTCTACTCACCTCTTCATATGTGTATCCTTTCTTTCCTACGTCTCCATCATAGCTATGACTCTCACCACCCATCTTTCCATTTTAGCTGTTACTACTCTCATTTCTCTGTCTTAACTTCTGTATTTACTCACAAACAGTCACACTATTTCATAATTAGTTTTTACTGCAAAAAAAAAAAAAAAAAGAAAATAGACAAAAACTGGACTGGACTTATTCATGGGGCAAAGCTAAAACTATGAAGGGAAAACAATTTGTACCAAGATTTAACGCAAAATAATGAGTGTGACTTGAGTAAACTTACATAATTATGACATGTCTTTCTCCTACCTTTCTATCATAGCTATCTCTCTCTTCTCACTTTCCATCATAGCTATGTACCTCTCCCCTTCTGCCTCTATATCACAGCTATTTCCCCTCTCTTCACTCATCTCTCCCTCATAGCTATCTTTCTTTCTCTCTCTCTCGCCTTTCCATCATAACTATGTCTCTTTCTCTTCCACTTCTCCACCATGGCTCTATGTCTCTCTTGTCTCCATCACAGCTTTGCCTCTCTCTTGTGACTCTGCTAAGATTTGAAACCTCAACTTCACAATCAATAGCCTCAGCTGTTTGCTTCTAATACCTAAAAATTCTTTCCTCTTCTTTTACAGGTCTTGGTATTGCCTCACCAAACCCAGCCTTCACTACAATGGTCACAACATTTGGTTTGTCTGGTATTGTTGGTACGTACAGAAGAAAGCCTTTCCTTCTTCCTTTTTTTAAAATTCTTTTACTCTTTTACTTGTTTCAGCCATTTTGACTGGCCATGCTAGAGCACCGCCTTTAAACAAATCGAACCCCAGGACTTTGGAGCTGGTAAGCCAGAGAGCCGCATCAGGCTCTCTGTTGTCTGTGTGAACTGAGTGCCTTTTACGTGCCACCGGCACGAGGGCCAGTCAGGCGGTACTGGCAGCAACCACGCTCAAATGGTATTTTTTATGTGCCACCTGCACAGGAGCCAGTCCTGCGGCACTGGCAACGACCTCGCTCGAATGTTTTTTCACATTCCACCAGCACAATTGCCAGTAAGGCAACGCCATCTATATATATATATACATACATACATACACACACCACACACATATATACACATCACTTAGTATATTGAGATATATATATATATCATCATCATTGTTTAACATCCGCTTTCCATGCTAGTATGGGTTGGACGGTTCAACTGGGGTCTGGGAAGCTAGAAGGCTGCACCAGGCCCAGTCTGATCTGGCAGAGTTTCTACAGCTGGATGCCCTTCCTAACGCCAACCACTCCATGAGTATAGTGGGTGCTTTTTACGTGCCACCGACACAGGTGCTAGACGAGGCTGGCGAACGGCCACGCTCAGATGGTGCTTTTTATGTGCCACCGATAGATTTGTTTCCTTTTATAATGCATCAACACCTCCTAATGTATATCCATTTAAAAAATAGGCCAGGTTGTGATTTGAGGAAGATTTTCCTGTTATTTCTAGCATCATCAATACAGTGTGTGTTGATATGGTATGATCAATATTTTAGAGCTCAAATATGATAACATCCAAAACTCAAGCTGTCAGGTCACTAAACTGATGTCTCTTATCATGTTGACCCTTGACAGGTACTTGTTCTCTGTTTCTATCTAGAACTGTGTTCTTGTTGTTTTATTGTGTGTGTGTGTGTGTCTTAGGTTGTGAGAGCAAGTGTGTGTGTCTTTGTGAGTTGCTGTGTGTGTGTCTTTGTGTGCCTGAAAGTTTGCGTATGAGAAAGACTTTGAATTTGTGTACATATTTGTGGGAACTGACTTGGGAGTTTGTGTGCGTGTGTGTTTATTTCTGTATATCTGTCAGTTTGTATGTATGTGTGTCTGTATATCTCTTGTGGGATTTATGTGTGAGCTTAAACTTGTGTATATGTGATCTTATTGTTGATGTGTTTGTGTGAGCATAATTGAATGGTGTGCGTGCGTGTGTGTGTTTTACTTAGAGGTTATCATTTGTGTTTATATGTCATGACTTCACAAACCCAGACTAAGGCATCTTTGTATTAACTTTCTCTGTTTAAATATGAGATTTATGTCTAAAAATAGGTTGTTATCTTTATTTGAGGACTTCCTTAGACTCTTCTGTGATCACCTGCCTTAGTATTGAAGTCTTTTAACAGGAATTAAACATTCTCGTTTAGTCATCAAGCAGAGGTTGACTTTGCCTTTCATCCTTTCGGGGTCGATAAATTAAGTACCAGTTGTGTACTGGGGTCGATCTAATCGACTGGCCCCCTCCCCAAAAATGTTGGGCCTTGTACCTAGAGTAGAAAATAATTCTCTATTTTAATGAATAAAATGTTTTGAAACACAAACAATGGACTTTAAGAACTGATATATTTTGGAATAAAAATTCCTTCTTCAGATATTCTTAGTGGAGGCACATGGCCTAGTGGTTAGAGCAGCAGGCTCGTAGTTGAGGGATCGCGGTTTTGAATCTCAGTTCGGGCGATGTGTGTGTTTATGAGCGAAACACCTAAGCTCCACACGGCTCCGGCAGAAGGTAATGGCAAACTTCTGCTGACTCTTTCGCCACAACTTTCTCTCATTCTTTCCTCCTGCATCTTGCAGCTCACCTGCAACGGACCGGCATCCCATCCAGGTGGGGAACCTATACGCCAAGGAAACCGAGAAACCGGCCCTTATGAGCCAGGCGTGGCTCGAAAAGGAACAAGATATTCTTAGGAATTGATGGAGTCACTACTATAATTGGTTTTTTAAGAAAAGCTGTTGGAAAACCGATTATAGCAGCGACTCCATCAATTCCTAGGAATATCCGAAGAAGGAATTTTTATTCCGAAATATTATATCAGACTATGGACAATTAAATTACATCAGTTCTTATAGTTCGTTGCTTGTATTATAATGCATTGTTGTGTCATTCAAAACATTTTATTTTTACAAACAATAGACAATGCTTCAAGTCAACTACAATACTCTCCTTTCTCTATTTTGACGTGTGTTTTTTGTCCCCCTTCTGCATTCCAGGTTATCACACTGTGTGGGGAGTCACTCCTGCTCTTCATTCTCCTCTGATGTCTGTCACCAATGCCATCTCTGGAATCACAGCTGTCGGTGGTATGTTGCTGATGGGTGGGGGTTACATGCCCTCCACTACCTCTCAGGCCCTCGCCAGCACTGCAGCGTTCATTTCTTGCATCAACATTGGTGGTGGTTTCTTGGTTACCCAGCGCATGTTGGACATGTTCAAGAGACCAAGTAAGTTCACTTTCTCTCTCTCAACCTCCTTTTTTCAACCTTTTTGCTTTTAACCCTTTCGTTACCGTATTTATTTTGAGATGTTCTGTGTTTCTTTCAATTACTTTAAATATAACAAAGAATTTAGTAAAATAACTTCGTTATAATTCAGCTAGAGTTGGGAACATAAATTGGGACTGAGGTGTAAAACAAGTTCGGGGATCTTTTCAGTTTGAACGGCAGTTTTTTCTAGCTGTGTCTGAAGGAATTAGTACCCTTTGCATGCATTTTGCATTTAGCTGCCGATGTTGGATCCCTGTCAGCAGCTTCCAGCTGGAAGATTTTTATTCAAAACTGATGAAAACAAGACATTTGTACTCAAAGCAAGAGCCGGTTTCAGCCGGATTGGTATCAAAAGGGTTAAGAGAAGCTATTTAAGAAAGAAAGAAAGAAGGATTTTATTGCTGTTGAGGTCATCTTCACCTTTCATATCTTCAACATCAATATTAATGGGACCTGTGGAAATTCCACAGAGTGAAAAAGATTAACCCTTTCATTACCGTATTTCTGTTGAGATGCTCTGTGTTTCTTTCAATTACTTTAAATATAACAAAAAATTTAGTAAAATAACTTAGTTACCATTCAGCTAGTGTTAGGAACATAAATTGTGACAAAGGTTTGGTGGAAGATTTTAATTCAAAACTTATGAAAACAAGACATTTGTACTCAAAGCAAGAGCTGGTTTCAGCCGGGTTGGTAACGAAAGGGTTAAACCCTGCCATGTATAGCCAAAATATTCTGCCTGTTTTATGTTCAAACTGGCTAGATTTGGCCTCTCACACCTATCCTACAATGTCGTTTTAGAAATAAACATCAAAATCTCGAAGGTACAAAAACAATTTATGATTAATTCAAAACAAGGTGAATAAATAAGCGGATCATTTGACCGAATAATCTGAATGCCAGTTTAAACTAGCCATAACCAACCCAAATATTCTGTGTTTTATGTTAAAACTGATGAGATCCAACATCTCCCACCTACCCTGCAATGTCAGTGACATCTTGAAGCTGTGAGATAATGCATGATAAATTCAAAACAACTTGAATAGATAAGCATTACATTTGACAAAGAAATCTAAATTTTAAAGGGTTGAATTATTTTTAAGGGGCAGCTTCTTTCATTCTTTTGATACATAAATTTTTTTTTTAAGCTTTTATGAGGGGCTGGTGAAAAGTTCCTGGCTATCGTGAAAGGCCCGGTTGGAGGCTCAACCTTCCAAGTTCTTTCATAGGGCTTAGAAAAACTGAAGGACCACTGCAATAAGTGTGTGAATCTGAGAGGGGAACATGTTGAATAAAATCGTAATTAATTGATCCTCCTGTATTTTCTTTTACCCAAAGCCAGGAACTTTCCAGCGGACCCCTTCGTATTGTATTTATCTGGGGTTTATTGATTTATTTTTGTGTTTGTATTTATTTATTTTTGCTTTGGGACTTTTTAAATGTTTACATGCTTGTCTTTGAGTTCCCTTTGCTGGAATTGCAGTTTTTCGGAATTCTTTCTTCGTTCATGTTTCTCTCTCCCAGTTCCCTCTGCAATCTGAGATTGTTCCCTAACATAAATGCCATACAGGGGACACTTGCTTATTCACACCCATTCTTTCTCTCTTACACTCTCACACCTTTTCTCTCTCTCTCTCTCTCTCTCTCTCTCTCTCACACACACCCACTCTTTCTTTTACTCTCCCATACCCACATTCTCTTTGTTTCTTTTTTACTCCCACTCACCCCCTCTCTCATTCTCACTTGCCTTTTTCTTTTTGTTTTACTCTTGCCTTCTCCCTCCCCATCACTAATCTCCTCTCCCCATCACCAACCCCTTTCCATCACCAACGTAAACTCCACAATATATCTTAATACATCTCTCTCTCTGTCTCTCTTTACAGCTGACCCCCCAGAGTTCAACTACCTGTACGGTATCCCAGCCGCCGCTTTCCTCAGTGGTTATGGTTTAACAGCATACCAGGGTACCTACCCAGACATCCACCAGATGACCTACCTGGCCGCTGGTCTTTGCTGTGTTGGAGCCCTTACTGGCCTCTCTTCTCAAAAAACCTCCAGAGTCGGTATGGTCACTATTTCATTTGTGTCCTTGCTTGTGTATAGTATGTGTGTATGTGTGTCATTATTCAGTTTTATTTCAAGGCGGTGAGCTGGTAGAATCGTTAGCACGCCGGGCGAAATGCTTAGCGGTATTTCGTCTGCCGCTACGTTCTGAGTTCAAATTCCACCGAGGTCGACTTTGCCTTTCATCCTTTTGGGGTCGATAAATTAAGTACCAGTTACGCACTAGGGTCGATGTAATCGACTTAATCCGTTTGTCTGTCCTTGTTTGTCCCCTCTATGTTTAGCCCCTTGTGTAAAGAGATAGGTATTTCGTCTGTCGTTACGTTCTGAGTTCAAATTCCGCCGAGGTCGACTTTGCCTTTCATCCTTTCGGGGTCGATAAATTAAGTACCAGTTACGCACTAGGGTCGATGTAATCGACTTAATCCGTTTGTCTGTCCTTGTTTGTCCCCTCTGTGTTTAGCCCCTTGTGGGTAGTAAAGAAATATATTCAGTTTAATTTCAAGATTTCCTGCCAGTGTAGAGAAAGCCAATTTCAAAAATGGCTTCATCATTATCATCATCGTTTAATGTCCGTTTTCCATACTAGCATGGGCTGGACAGTTTGACTGATGTCTTGAAAGCCAGTGGCTACACCAGGCTACAATCTCATTAATAATAATCATTAACAATCTCATTAGTAATTGTAGTCTGGTGCAGCCAGTGGCTGTACCAGGCTACAATCTGCACTAGGCAACGTTTCTACAGCTGGATGCCCTTCCTAAAGCCAACAACTCCGAGAATGTAGTGGGTTGTTTTTTCCGTGCCACCAGCAGAGGAGCCAGTCAGGCGGGCCTAGCATCGATCACGTTCAGATAGTGCTTTTTAGATGCCACCGGCACAGGAGCCAATCAGGGGGCACTGGCACAAGTTGCTCATAACTTGTATAATATGTATATGTTTGTAAGGTGATAATTTAGACAACTTTTAATCACTAAGTTCATGTTATAGAAACTGGGGTGGTCTCAGGCAGGTTGGTATCAAAAGGGTTAATGTGTGTGTGTTTATTACTAGTATAATGACTGTCATGTGAATGCGCATGGCTCAGTGGTTAGGGCGTTGATCTTACGACTGTGAGGTTGTGAGTTTGATTCTCAGACCGGGCTATGTGTTGTGTTCTTGAGCAAGACACTTTATTTCATATTGCTCCAGTTCACTCAGCTGTAGAAATGAGTTGCAACATCACTGGTGCCAAGCTGTATCAGCCCTTTGCCTTTCCCTTGGATAACATCAGTGGCGCAGAGAAGAGAAGCTGGTATGCATGGGCGACTGCTGGACTTGTGTGCCTTGGAGGGTAACTTTCTAGTTGCAATCCCATGGTCATTCGTGACCGAAGGCAGTCTCTGCAATGACTGCCATGAGATACAACAAAAACTATATTTTCTTCAAACCCAAAATAAAACTTGCATGTTTTATCAATTTCTGTTCTATTGCAGGTAATACCCTCGGTATGATCGGTGTCTCGTCGGGTGTCGCTGCCACCCTTGGAATCATTAAACCTTCCCCTGAACTCTTCACCCAAATGGCTGTCACTATGGGTAGTGGTAAGTACGAATCTCCTTTCTTGCAGGGGTCAGGCTTGGTGCCTTTCACAAGTGAACCATTTTACTGCAGGCTGTGTTTTATGTCCCATAAATTCTTGGAACAATCATAAAACAGAATCTCAATCAAGCCAAATAGATTGCCACTGCTTGGTTGCTGAACCTGCTGAAAATAGCAGCCAATTATTATCATCACATCACAGTGGATCTTCCTATAGAACGAAGGATACAGTTTCCATTGACTTTTTCCTTCTGATTACTGATGCTGTTGTTGTTGTTGTTAAGCAACAAGACGGGTAAGGATGATTAGGTGATGGTCTAGAGCTTAGGGGGCGGGAGACCCCAGTCCTTGGAAAAAAAAAAAACTTTGGTCGTCTTGTTGTAGTCGAGGGCTCTTCGTTGATGCCCGACACCACTGGGAGGTGGCCCTCAAAGTCGCTGGAAATGGAGATCTCCAGGTCCAAATTCTTGGACGGCTGCTGATGCTATCTGTTGGTCATTATCATGTGTATCCCAGTTTAGATTCGGTACACATTTGTCCTGATCTGGTGAGTGTTGTGCACGAAACTCTTGACCTTTGAGTCACTTTGAAACTCCTGCCTATGAAAATATACAACATGTGTAAACTCCTCATGTTCAAGAGTTCTAGCTTTCCTGTTTGTCTTACCAAACTTACATCATCATCGTGGTCGTCTTTGTTTAACATCCACCTTCCAGGCAAGCATTGGTTAGATGGTTTGATGGGGGTCAGTCAGGCAGAAAACTACACCAGGCTTCTGTGTCTGTTTTGGCATGGTTTTTACATGGCACCTGCAGAGGCAAGGGCAGTTTCAGCATGGTCTTTACAGTTTGATGCTCTTCCAAATGCAAATCACTTCACTGTGTGGACTGGATGTTTTTTACATGGCACCGGCACCAGCAGGGTCACCGAGAAGAATAAGGCAGGCAACAGAATCCTGTGAGGAACTTCTTACCATAGTAAAGAAATGCAAGCTCAGGTGGATTAGGCATGTCACCCACTCATCAGGGATGGCCAAAACAATCCTTTAGGGAACAGTCAAAGGTTGCAGAGGCAGACAGAGAAAGATTTGGGGAAATATTTGTGAGTGGACAGGCCTAAAGATGAGAGATACAGTGTGAGAGGCAGAAGATGGTGGCGGGTTGAGAGAGCTGGTCACAAAGTCATCAGTGGTGCCCTAACGGTCAACCAGACTACGGGATATGTAATGTAATGTAATGCTTATATTAATACATTTTTCTTTTTTTTTCTTTCTTTGTCATCTTGATGACATCCAGGTGGTCTAATCGGCTCCGTTTTAGCCAAGAGGTTAGAAGTGACGGACCTTCCTCAGATGGTCGCTCTCTTTCACAGCCTCGTGGGTGCAGCTGCAGTGTTTACTTGTTTTGCTAATCACTTGGTGGAACAACCTCATTTTGCCACTGACCCAGCTGCATCAGTCATCAAGACCGCCCTCTTCCTCGGAACCTACATCGGAGGTGTCACATTCACTGGCTCTCTTGTTGCTTTCGGCAAATTACAAGGTATGTATTTGTTTATTATAATTTATTACAATTCATTCTGTCACAGGTTTCAGACATTGGATTGTGGTCATGTTGGTGCATCACTTAAGTTTATCTAGGTTTATATATAGTTGAGTAAAAATGCTTTCTAACCATGTGGTCTCAGGTTCAGTTCCACTGCACAGCATTTTAGGCATCTTCTACTATAGCTATGGACCAACTAACCAACTAAAATCCCTGTCAATGAAATTTGCTTTGATGATGATAGTGATGAGTTCAAGTTTTACCTATGTCAACTTCGTCTTTCCTCTGAGGTCAATAAAATAGAGTACCAGTCATCTACTGAGGTCTTTGCTTTGTGCCCTTATCAGAAACAAATGTTTATTGGCAGAACAGGCAAAGTGCTGGACTAACTGCTATACTTAGGTCTTTTTCTATTTTGTGTTCAAATCCTGCCAAGGTAGACTTGGTCATCCCTCTTTTCTGAATCAATAACATAAAGTACCAACATAATATTGAGGTCGATATAAACAACTGAACCCTTTCTCAAAGTTTGTGGACTTAGGCTTTTGTTAGAAATCATTATTATTATTATTTTTAGTTATAGAAAATTTCACTGTAAACATTTTTGCCATACACAGACGCGGGTGTGGCTAGTTCTGGGTTCAGTCCTACTGTATGGCACCTTGGGCAAGTGTCTTCTATAGCCACAGGCCAACCAAATCCTTGTGCATGGGTTTGGTAGACAAACTGAAAAAATCTCATCATATAAATGTATATGACGTTTTGTGTGTTTGTGTCCCCTCCATCACTGCTTGACAACTGGTGTTGGTGTGTTTATGTTCCTGTAACTTTTGTGATGTTCCTCAAGTCATCCAAACATCAAAGTGGAGCCCAATAATGGGAAAGTAGTTCAATCGTTTAGTTTGTTTCGTCAGTCACAGAAAGGAGGCTCTATAGTGTGTCCCCATTTTTGTGTCCCTTATTAACCCAAATCAAATAGGGAGTCTCCTTAAGACATTTCCACTGCTACCCCAGCATTATCCGTTAAATTATCTCAGTAGGCATGGCTGTGTGGTAAGAAGTTTGCTTCCCAACCAAACAGTTCTGGGTTCAAACCCACTGCATGGCACTTTGGGCAAGTGTCTTCTACTATGACCTCAGGCTGACCAAAGCCTTGTGAGTGTATTTGGTAGGCGGAAACTGAAAGAAGCCCATCGTGTGTGATTTTGTGTATATATTTCTTCCCTTCCCCCCAGCAATTGACAACTGGTGTTGGTGTGTTTACGTCCCTGTAACTTAGCGATTCAACAAGAGAGTCTGATAGAATAAGTACCAAACTTAAGTAAGTACTGGGATCAATTCATTCAACTAAAATTCAAGTTGGTGCTCCAGCTAATGATTGAAACAAGAAGCAAAAATAAGATTGATTGAAATTATAATTCTGTGTTTTCTCTTCGTCCATTTAGGGATCATGAACTCTGCCCCCATCATGTTGCCAGGCCGTCATGCTTTGAATCTTGGACTCCTGACAACCAATATTGGTGCTATGGGTTATTACATGATGACCAATGACCCTACGTCCAGTATGCTTATGCTTGGTACCACTGCTTCCTTGTCCAGTGTTATGGGACTCACTTTAACCGTGGCGATTGGCGGTAAGTAATTGTTTTGCTTTGCATTTATGGATATTTATTGTTGTTTGGCATACGTGCTAGCGGGGTGCAAAGAGCACCATATGAGTGTGATCGTTGACAGAGCGGCTAACCGGCTTCCGTGCCAGTGGCACATAAAAGGCACCATTCGAGTGTGATCGTTGACATAGCGGCTAACCGGCTTCCGTGCCAGTGGCACATAAAAGGCACCATTCGAGTGTGATCGTTGACAGAGCGGCTAACCGGCTTCCGTGCCAGTGGCACATAAAAGGCACCATTCGAGTGTGATCGTTACCAGCGTCGCCTTACCGACACCTGTGCCGGTGGCATGTGTAAAAAGATTAGAGCGAGCTCGTTACCAGTACTGCCTGACTGCCCCCCCCCCCCATGCGGGGGCACGTAAAAAGCACCCACTACACTCTCAGAGTGGTTGGCGTTAGGAAGGGCCGGTTTAAATACTAAAAGGTTAAACGAAATTTCATTGCAATCAAATATAAAGAAAGACAGGTGTGTAATTAAAATTGTCCTCATTACTCTCCTTATTTATTTCCAGGTGCTGATATGCCTGTGGTTATTACCGTCCTGAACAGCTACTCTGGCTGGGCTCTGTGTGCTGAAGGTTTCATGATGAACAACAACTTAATGACCATTGTTGGTGCTTTGATCGGTTCCTCTGGTGCCATTCTTTCCTACATCATGTGCAAAGTAATCTTTCAACTTTCTACCATCAATTTTTGCTTTTTTTTTTTATCCCTGTTCTCATTGGCACAAACGTTACCATTGGTGTCGGCATGGCCATAGACCAGTGCTTTTCAACCTTTTTGCTGGAGCGGAACTCCAAGGAAACATTCCACTGGCTCGAGGAACCCCTGTGCAATAATTTAATAGTCTTATGCACACATATCTGCACAGGAGACTTAAAAATTACTTCCGATTTTAGCAGTTTTGTAACTTCTTGCGGAACCCCTGCACTGTACTGGCGGAACCCTGGTTGAAAACCACTGCCATAGACACTGTAGTGGCTGCATGGTTAAGAAGCTTACTCCCCAATCTTGTGGTCTCTGGTTCAGTCCCACTGTACTGCACCTTAGGCAAGTTCTTCTATAGCCTCAGGCTAATCAAATCCCTGTGAGTAGATTTGATTGATGGAAACTGTAAGATGCTTGCTGTATATATTTATATATATATATATATATATGTATGTATGATTGTGAATGTACTCTTGTCTTAATATCATATGGTGGTTGTATATCAGTGGCCTTCAACCAAAGTCCATATGGCCCTTGGCAGGCCATATAAGATTTAGTTGTGAAAATCTGTGCAGTGAACTGGTTATATTTCTGCATTGTACAAAATATTAAAATTTTTTATTTTATTTTATTTATTTATTCATTTTTTTTAAATAGAATTCCTAAAAATCAAATGGAAATTGTAGTTGTGATACCTGTGCCAGCTCATCGTCTGGCACCTGTGCAGGTGGCATGTAAAAAGCACCCACTACACTCACGGAGTGGTTGGCGTTAGGAAGGGCATCCAGCTGTAGAAACACTGTCAGATCAGACTGGAGCCTGGTGCAGCCTCCTGGCTTCCAAGACCCCACTTGAACCGTCCAACCCATGCTAGCATGGAAAATGGACGTTAAACGATGAATAATAATAATAATACAAGCAAGGATTTTCACTTCCAGTTTTCCACATAAAACATGTCTAGCTATCGAAAGAAATTACCTTACTGGGAACGGCTTCTGGTTATAGAAAAATCTGTTTTAACAAATTCCATCTGATCCATGCCAACATGGAAAAGTGGATGTTAAATGATGTAAATGGAAAGTGTATGGAAGCCCTAGAGTTTCCATCTTCACCATGCATTGATTGTTGTAGAAAATACTTTCCTAAGTTGCCGTGCAGTGAGATTGAACCTGAAATCTGGTTGGGAAATGAAATTCTTAACCTTTATAGGTGCAGATGTGGCTGTGTGGTAAGAAGTTTGCTTCCCAACCACGTGGCACTGGGTTCAATTCCACTGTGTGGCACCTTGGGCAAGTGTCTTCAACTGTAGCCTTGGGCCAACCAAAGCCTTGTGATTAGATGGAAACTGAAAGAAGCTCATATATTGTGTGTGTGTGTTTGTATTTGTCCCCCACCACTGCTTGACAACCAGTGTTGGTGTGTTTACATCCCCTGTCACTTAACAGTTTGACAAAAGAGACCAATAGAGTAGGTACCAGGCTTAAAAAGAAAAATAAGTCCTGGGGTCGATTAGTTCAACTAAAATTCCTCAAGGCGGTGCCCCAGCATGGCCGCGGTCTTATGATTGAAAACAAGCAAAAGATATCTCAGAGCTTCAAGATTTTAATGTGATTGTTTACTTTTAGCATGGCATTGTAGGGTAGGTGTGAGAGGCTAGATCTGGTCAGTTTGAACATAAAGCTGGTAGAACATTTTGGCCAGGTATGGCCAGTTTAAACGCCAAAGGGTTAATGAAAAATTCATGCATTTATTTCTCTATTTGCTTTTCCATTCCAGGCTATGAACCGTTCCCTTCCGAATGTAATCCTCGGAGGCTATGGAACCAGCTCCACCGGTGGGGGAAAACCGATGACTATCACAGGGACACACACGGAAATCGATGTTGAAGGAACTACCGAACTGATTGCTAATGCCAAAGATATCATCATTGTCCCCGGTTACGGCTTGTGTGTGGCCAAGGCTCAGTACCCCATTGCTGAGATGGTCAGTCTCCTTACAAGCAAAGGCAAGAATGTCCGTTTTGGAATACATCCCGTAGCAGGTGAGTGTCTTTCTCACTTAACAATTTTTCACTCTTGGTATGAAACCAATGCTAGTTTGTTTATCCCATGAATAAAGTAAATATATATATATATAGGCACAGGAGTGGTATCAACCACATGGTTCCGGGTTCAGTCCCACTGCATAGCACCTTGGGCAAGTGTTTTCTACTATAGTCTCTAGCCAACTAAAGCCCTGTGAGTGGATTTGGTAGGCGGACACTGAAAGAAGCCCATCATATATATATATATGTGTGTGTGTATGTATGTATATGTGTATATGTGTGTGTGTGTATGTATGTATATGTGTGTGTGTGTATGTATGTATATGTGTGTGTATATATATATATATCTATATAAAATGTGATATATGTGTGTGTCTGTGTTTGTCCCCCCCACCACCATTGCTTGACAACCGATGTTGATGTGTTTACGTCCCCATAACTTAGCAGTTTGGCAAAAGATACCAATAGAATAAGTACTAAGCTTACAAAGACTAAATCCTGGGGTTGATTTGCTCAACTAAAGGCGGTGCTCCAGCATGGCCACAGTCACATGACTGAAACAAGTAAAAGAGTGTGTTGTCAACACAACAACGTGTTTAACTAAAAGCAATGCTCCGGCATGGCCACAGTCACATGACTGAAACAAGTAAAAGAGTGTGTTGTCAACACAACATCGTGTTTAACTAAAGGCAATGCTCCGGCATGGCCACAGTCACATGACTGAAACAAGTAAAAGAGTGTGTTGTCAACACAACAACGTGTTTAACTAAAGGCAATGCTCCGGCATGGCCACAGTCACATGACTGAAACAAGTAAAAGAGTGTGTTGTCAACACAACAACGTGTTTAACTAAAGGCAATGCTCCGGCATGGCCACAGTCACATGACTGAAACAAGTAAAAGAGTGTGTTGTCAACACAACGTGTTTAACTAAAGGCAATGCTCCGGCATGGCCACAGTCACATGACTGAAACAAGTAAAAGAGTGTGTTGTCAACACAACAACGTGTTTAACTAAAGGCAATGCTCCGGCATGGCCACAGTCACATGACTGAAACAAGTAAAAGAGTGTGTTGTCAACACAACAACGTGTTTAACTAAAGGCAATGCTCCGGCATGGCCACAGTCACATGACTGAAACAAGTAAAAGAGTGTGTTGTCAACACAACAACGTGTTAACTAAAGGCAATGCTCCGGCATGGCCACAGTCACATGACTGAAACAAGTAAAAGAGTGTGTTGTCAACACAACAACGTGTTTAACTAAAGGCAATGCTCCGGCATGGCCACAGTCACATGACTGAAACAAGTAAAAGAGTGTGTTGTCAACACAACAACGTGTTTAACTAAAGGCAATGCTCCGGCATGGCCACAGTCACATGACTGAAACAAGTAAAAGAGGTTGTTGTCAACACAACGTGTTTAACTAAAGGCAATGCTCCGGCATGGCCACAGTCACATGACTGAAACAAGTAAAAGAGTGTGTTGTCAACACAACAACGTGTTTAACTAAAGGCAATGCTCCGGCATGGCCACAGTCACATGACTGAAACAAGTAAAAAGTGTGTTGTCAACACAACAACGTGTTTAACTAAAGGCAATGCTCCGGCATGGCCACAGTCACATGACTGAAACAAGTAAAAGAGTGTGTTGTCAACACAACAACGTGTTTAACTAAAGGCAATGCTCCGGCATGGCCACAGTCACATGACTGAAACAAGTAAAGAGTGTGTTGTCAACACAACAACGTGTTTAACTAAAGGCAATGCTCCGGCATGGCCACAGTCACATGACTGAAACAAGTAAAAGAGTGTGTTGTCAACACAACAACGTGTTTAACTAAAGGCAATGCTCCGGCATGGCCACAGTCACATGACTGAAACAAGTAAAAGAGTGTGTTGTCAACACAACAACGTGTTTAACTAAAGGCAATGCTCCGGCATGGCCACAGTCACATGACTGAAACAAGTAAAAGAGTGTGTTGTCAACACAACAACGTGTTTAACTAAAGGCAATGCTCCGGCATGGCCACAGTCACATGACTGAAACAAGTAAAAGAGTGTGTTGTCAACACAACAACGTGTTTAACTAAAGGCAATGCTCCGGCATGGCCGCAGTCACATGACTGAAACAAGTAAAAGAGTGTGTTGTCAACACAACGTGTTTAACTAAAGGCAATGCTCCGGCATGGCCACAGTCACATGACTGAAACAAGTAAAAGAGTGTGTTGTCAACACAACAACGTGTTTAACTAAGGCAATGCTCCGGCATGGCCACAGTCACATGACTGAAACAAGTAAAAGAGTGTGTTGTCAACACAACGTGTTTAACTAAAGGCAATGCTCCGGCATGGCCACAGTCACATGACTGAAACAAGTAAAAGAGTGTGTTGTCAACACAACAACGTGTTTAACTAAAGGCAATGCTCCGGCATGGCCGCAGTCACATGACTGAAACAAGTAAAAGAGTGTGTTGTCAACACAACAACGTGTTTAACTAAAGGCAATGCTCCGGCATGGCCGCAGTCAAATGACTGAAACAAGTAAAAGAGTGTGTTGTCAACACAACAACGTGTTTAACTAAAGGCAATGCTCCGGCATGGCCGCAGTCAAATGACTGAAACAAGTAAAAGAGTGTGTTGTCAACACAACAACGTGTTTAACTAAAGGCAATGCTCCGGCATGGCCGCAGTCACATGACTGAAACAAGTAAAAGAGTGTGTTGTCAACACAACGTGTTTAACTAAAGGCAATGCTCCGGCATGGCCACAGTCACATGACTGAAACAAGTAAAAGAGTGTGTTGTCAACACAACACGTGTTTAACTAAAGGCAATGCTCCGGCATGGCCGCAGTCACATGACTGAAACAAGTAAAAGAGTGTGTTGTCAACACAACACGTGTTTAACTAAAGGCAATGCTCCGGCATGGCCGCAGTCACATGACTGAAACAAGTAAAAGAGTGTGTTGTCAACACAACGTGTTTAACTAAAGGCAATGCTCCGGCATGGCCACAGTCACATGACTGAAACAAGTAAAAGAGTGTGTTGTCAACACCAACAACGTGTTTAACTAAAGGCAATGCTCCGGCATGGCCGCAGTCACATGACTGAAACAAGTAAAAGAGTGTGTTGTCAACACAACGTGTTTTAACTAAAGGCAATGCTCCGGCATGGCCACAGTCACATGACTGAAACAAGTAAAAGAGTGTGTTGTCAACACAACAACGTGTTTAACTAAAGCAATGCTCCGGCATGGCCGCAGTCACATGACTGAAACAAGTAAAAGAGTGTGTTGTCAACACAACGTGTTTAACTAAAGGCAATGCTCCGGCATGGCCACAGTCACATGACTGAAACAAGTAAAAGAGTGTGTTGTCAACACAACAACGTGTTTAACTAAAGGCAATGCTCCGGCATGGCCGCAGTCACATGACTGAAACAAGTAAAAGAGTGTGTTGTCAACACAACGTGTTTAACTAAAGGCAATGCTCCGGCATGGCCACAGTCACATGACTGAAACAAGTAAAAGAGTGTGTTGTCAACACAACAACGTGTTTAACTAAAGGCAATGCTCCGGCATGGCCGCAGTCACATGACTGAAACAAGTAAAAGAGTGTGTTGTCAACACAACGTGTTTAACTAAAGGCAATGCTCCGGCATGGCCACAGTCACATGACTGAAACAAGTAAAAGAGTGTGTTGTCAACACAACAACGTGTTTAACTAAAGGCAATGCTCCGGCATGGCCGCAGTCACATGACTGAAACAAGTAAAAGAGTGTGTTGTCCACACAACGTGTTTAACTAAAGGCAATGCTCCGGCATGGCCACAGTCACATGACTGAAACAAGTAAAAGAGTGTTGTCAACACAACAACGTGTTTAACTAAAGGCAATGCTCCGGCATGGCCGCAGTCACATGACTGAAACAAGTAAAAGAGTGTGTTGTCAACACAACGTGTTTAACTAAAGGCAATGCTCCGGCATGGCCACAGTCACATGACTGAAACAAGTAAAAGAGTGTGTTGTCAAACAACAACGTGTTTAACTAAAGGCAATGCTCCGGCATGGCCGCAGTCACATGACTGAAACAAGTAAAAGAGTGTGTTGTCAACACAACGTGTTTAACTAAGGCAATGCTCCGGCATGGCCACAGTCACATGACTGAAACAAGTAAAAGAGTGTGTTGTCAACACAACAACGTGTTTAACTAAAGGCAATGCTCCGGCATGGCCGCAGTCACATGACTGAAACAAGTAAAAGAGTGTGTTGTCAACACAACGTGTTTAACTAAAGGCAATGCTCCGGCATGGCCACAGTCACATGACTGAAACAAGTAAAAGAGTGTGTTGTCAACACAACAACGTGTTTAACTAAAGGCAATGCTCCGGCATGGCCGCAGTCACATGACTGAAACAAGTAAAAGAGTGTGTTGTCAACACAACGTGTTTAACTAAAGGCAATGCTCCGGCATGGCCACAGTCACATGACTGAAACAAGTAAAAGAGTGTGTTGTCAACACAACAACGTGTTTAACTAAAGGCAATGCTCCGGCATGGCCGCAGTCACATGACTGAAACAAGTAAAAGAGTGTGTTGTCAACACAACAACGTGTTTAACTAAAGGCAATGCTCCGGCATGGCCGCAGTCACATGACTGAAACAAGTAAAAGAGTGTGTTGTCAACACAACGTGTTTAACTAAAGGCAATGCTCCGGCATGGCCACAGTCACATGACTGAAACAAGTAAAAGAGTGTGTTGTCAACACAACAACGTGTTTAACTAAAGGCAATGCTCCGGCATGGCCGCAGTCACATGACTGAAACAAGTAAAAGAGTGTGTTGTCAACACAACGTGTTTAACTAAAGGCAATGCTCCGGCATGGCCACAGTCACATGACTGAAACAAGTAAAAGAGTGTGTTGTCAACACAACAACGTGTTTAACTAAAGGCAATGCTCCGGCATGGCCGCAGTCAAATGACTGAAACAAGTAAAAGAGTGTGTTGTCAACACAACAACGTGTTTAACTAAAGGCAATGCTCCGGCATGGCCGCAGTCACATGACTGAAACAAGTAAAAGAGTGTGTTGTCAACACACGTGTTTAACTAAAGGCAATGCTCCGGCATGGCCACAGTCACATGACTGAAACAAGTAAAAGAGTGTGTTGTCAACACAACGTGTTTAACTAAAGGCAATGCTCCGGCATGGCCACAGTCACATGACTGAAACAAGTAAAAGAGTGTGTTGTCAACACAACAACGTGTTTAACTAAAGGCAATGCTCCGGCATGGCCGCAGTCACATGACTGAAACAAGTAAAAGAGTGTGTTGTCAACACAACAACGTGTTTAACTAAAGGCAATGCTCCGGCATGGCCGCAGTCACATGACTGAAACAAGTAAAAAAGAGTGTTGTCAACACAACAACGTGTTCAACTAAAGGCAATGCTCCGGCATGGCCGCAGTCACATGACTGAAACAAGTAAAAGAGTGTGTTGTCAACACAACAACGTGTTTAACTAAAGGCAATGCTCCGGCATGGCCGCAGTCACATGACTGAAACAAGTAAAAGAGTGTGTTGTCAACACAACAACGTGTTCAACTAAAGGCAATGCTCCGGCATGGCCGCAGTCAAATGACTGAGATGAATATAAGAATAGGCGTAGGATTGGCTATCTGGTAAGAAGCTATCTTCCCAACCACATGGTTCCGGGTTCAGTTCCACTGTGTGGCACCTTGTGCAAGTGTCTTCTTCTATAGCCTCAGGCCAACCAAAGCCTTGTGAGTGGACTTGGCTGACGGAAACTGAAAGAAGCCTTTTGCATTTATATATATATGTGGAGGCCCAGTGGTTAGGGCAGCGGACTCGCGGTCATAGGATTGCGGTTTCGATTCCCAGGCCAGGTGTTGTGAGTGTTTATTGAGCGAAAACACCTAAAAAGCTCCACGAGGCTCCGGCAGGGGGTGGTTTATCCCTGCTGTACTCTTTCTTCTGTTGGCCTGCTCTCTTAGCTTGCGGGGTGGTGTCATTCGAATGCTAAAACAATGCGAACGCATTGTGACCAGCGATGTGTAACAACATCTGATGGTCTGGTCGGTCACGTGATCATCTGATATATTTATATGCCTAGTATATAGGTTATATATGAGGTCGTGATCCCCTTTGGTCATAAATGACCATGGGATTGCACCTAGAAAGTTACCCTCCGAGGCACAAGTCCGGGTAAGGTTGTTTGTGGAAGGCCAGCAGTTGTCTGTGCATATCAGCCTCCCCTCCGATGTTATCCAAGGGAATTACAAGCGTGCTAACGTTTCTGCCAGCTCGCTGCCTCTAAATATTTTGTAAATATTTCTGTTTGTCATCCTTTGTGTTATTTTGCTAACGATTGCTAAAATAAACCAAATCATTTAAAAATATTTCTTTGATATTCTTGTATCCGTTAAAAATTGCTCTTTTGTGAATTTCCAGGAAGAATGCCCGGTCAACTGAACGTTTTATTGGCTGAGGCTGGAGTGCCTTACGATATTGTCCTTGAGATGGATGAGATCAATGATGATTTCCCTGAGACCGATTTAGTATTGGTTATTGGTGCCAACGATACCGTCAACTCGGCTGCTGAAGATGATCCAAATTCCATCATTGCTGGCATGCCAGTCTTGCGTGTCTGGAAGTCAGAACAGGTGAGACTTTCTTCTTTTCATTGTTTGTTAATCCAACATAGGTAAGGGCATGGCTGTGTGGTTTAGAAGTTCGCTTAGCAACCACATGGTTTTGGGTTCAGTCCCAGTGTGAAGGCACATGGCCCAGTGGTTAGAGCAGCGAACTCTCAGTCGAGGGATCGTGGGTTCAAATCTTAGACCAGGGGGGATGTGTGTGTTTATGAGCAAAACACCTAAGCTCCATGTGGCTCCAGCAGAAGGTAATGGCGAACTTCTGCTGACTCTTTCACCACAACTTTCTCTCACTCTTTCCTCCTGCATCTTGCAGCTCACCTGCGATGGACCGGCGTCCCATCCAGGTGGGGAACCTATACGCCGAGAAACTGGGAAACCGGCCCTTATGAGCCAGGCATGGCTCGAGAAGGAACAAACTTCAGTCCCACAGCACAGCCCTTTTGGCAAGCGTCTTTTATTAGAACCTTAAGCCGACCAATGTCTTGGGAGTGAATTTGGTAGACAGGAACTGGATGGAAGCTTGTGTGTGTGTGTGTGTGTGTGTTTGTTCCTATCCACCACTTGGTAGTTCAGCAAAAGGAACTGTTAGAATAAAGGGCCAAATTTACAAATATATAAAAATGAAAATTACTGGGGTCAATCTAATTGACCAAATCCATTCAAAGCTGCAGTCCAATGACTGAAATAAGTTCTTTTACTTGTTTCAATGAACTGACCATGCCCATTCTGGGGCACTGGTTTCAGGTTATTTATTTTTTAATAATATTTATTTCTTAATAATATTATTGTCTTTGTTTTGACATTATGCGATAGTTGTAAGTGGGTGTCACCATCATTACAAAGCAAGCAGCAGCGTTCATTTCCAATATTCTGCAAAAATGTCTGAATATGTGGAAATATTACGTTGCTTGGAAACACGTGTTGGCAGCAGGATGGGCATCTGCCTCAATAAACTTTGTCCAATCTATGCAAGTCCAGTAAAGCAATGATGAGATGAGTGGAAATGGCTGTATTAGGTGCATGACAAGATTTCCATTTCGTTATGGTTCTTAATATTCACTCGCTCTCTGCTATGTGACCCAGTAGGGTTCCATGCAACCAGTTTAGGGGCTATTATGTAACACTAGCAACGCCAGGTCATAGTGCTAGTGCATGCATATACAGCTGCGTGCGTGAGCACATACGCGCGAGTACTGTCCAAATCTCCGACCAATCACATACAGCTAGCTGGCATTCAATTGGCGTATCAAATTTCAGGCATTTTGATTGGGTTTTGGATAGAAAATTCACAAAAAAGTCACTTCTATTGATTTTTTTAAGGGCTTTGCGGGGTGACTGGGGAAATGTAAAGATGTGCACGACCACCCTTGGACGGTTTTGAATGACCATAGATGGTGTGAGCCCTCTTGCTGAAAAATTGTGGATTTGTATAAAGGACACAGGCACATACAGACAGATATTTTGCTGTTTTTATATATATATATAGAGACTATGTTGTAGATTTCTATAACTGACAAAGGGAGGCAGATAAAATCTGCCTTTTATAATAAGAGAGATCTATTATGAAAGAAAAGCATGGAGCATAAATTTTGTGTTTCTTTTATTTTCACATCTGATGTGCATGTTTTTGCCATCAATAATCAATAATGGCAAATTATAATGCGCTTTATAAAAAGCAATTGGTAATACCAGACACGTCATCAGACAGGATAGAATATCTATCACAAATATGCAAAAGCACTTGTGCCAGTGTTGCGTAAAAAGCACTTGTCTTGGCACCACATAAAAGGCACCTGTGCCATTGACATATAAAAAGCTCCCAGTACAGTCTGTAAAGTGGTTGTCTTTAGAAAGGGCATCCAGCCACAGAAGCCAAAAGAAATGATTGGGGCCTGGTGCCACCCTCCCGGTTGCCAGCTCCTGTGGAACCGTCTAACCCATGCCAGCATAGAAAACTGGTTAAATGATGATGAGTGTTGACGCAGTTGTTTCCCCTTGTTTCATTATATCACCAAATGCAATTGCTACCATAGACAAACCACCATCTTGCCTCAGCTTCATCAACTCCCACTGGTTGTCTTGCAGCTCTCAGGTAATTTATATAAGATGCTTGTGATTCATATTAGTCCTATCTGATGACATATTTGGTATGATTGAAGGCTCTTTGTAAATCGTACAAACAGATATATACATACCGTAAATCCTCGAGTATAGTCCACCCTTGAGTATAATACGCAGGGGATTTTTAGGGGGCTGTACCTCTGAAAAACCTAAACCTTGTGTATAATACGCACCCCTTCTCTAACTTGAATCAAGGAGGTCTATATAACGTCCTTGGCTTGTAAAATTGTATACGGTGACGTCCTTTATTATTATTATTGTATATATAACATAATGCAAACGTGTAGCTTTTTTGTGCGTTTTGTTTGCAGAAAATAAAGAAATAACAGTAATAATGTTTAATAAATGTTGCTTACTGCAAGTTATGGATGATTCTTTTATGACTTCATTGCTTTCAGGCTTAGCTTAAGGTATTTTGGCACCCAACATCACGAAATGCGTCTGAATAAATATTGCCGGACTGCAAATAGAGACTCGGTCATTGCTTAGAAAATAATTTTCATTTTTAACCTCGTGTATAATACGCACTAGGGATTTTGACCGTTAAATTTTGGTGGGGTAACTGCGGATTATACTTGAGGATTTACTGTACGCACACTCTATCTCTCTCTCATTCACACTCATAATTAACATATGAATTCTTTCTTTTACCAGGTCATTGTTATGAAAAGAAGTTTGGGCGTAGGATATGCCGCTGTTGACAATCCAATCTTTTTCAAGCAAAATACATCCATGTTGTTGGGTGATGCCAAGAAGACGTGTGATGCTCTCCTCCGCAGAATGAGCACTCATTATGAATCATAACTGCAGTAGCTGTTAGAGCAACGATGTTTATAATTAAAATATATATATAAGTAATGAGTCATAGAATATGCATGCATGCGTGTCTGTCTGTGGTTTGCCACCACAGCCGAGTAGAGCACGAATCTACCTTACTTTCTCTGGTCTGTTGAAACTTAGGAGCTAAAAAAGAGAGAATGCAGTAAAATACTTGAATTGAACAAACACACACACACTGTCTCTGTCAATTTGGTGTCTGAAATTGTTTGACCCCTTTTTTTTTTTTTTTTTTTTTCCTAAATAAATATAAAACTATAGAGAAAGAGAGATTGTTTTTTTTTTTTTCTCCTTCTCCAATATGAAGGAATTTGCATAGAAAAAAATGAAGATAAAAGGGGCTTCATGAGCCCTTGAATCTTTCTCCAATATGAAGGAGTTTGCAGAGAAAAAAATGAAGATAAAAGGGGCTTCGTGAACCCTTGAATCTTTCTCCATATACTTTTTTAGGCTTCAAAAGCCCTTTCTCCAATATGAAGGAGTTTGCAGAGAAAAAAAATGAAGAGGATAAAAAGGGCTTCATGAGCCCTTGAATCTTTCTCCATATTTTTTCTTTGGCTTCAAAACCCCTTTCAGAAAAACATCTGCAGAAGAGTTCTTTCTCTTCCTTCCTGTTTCTCCATATCACCAGCTACTTCATGTTTGTGCTTTAAAAAAAGAAATTTAAAAACGTAACCAAACAAAAAAGACTGCAAGTAAAATACACCTAATCTCTCACAGGGAAGCCAAGTCCACCTTGGCTTCTTCCCTCAATGTTCTATCACCAACCTTCTTTAGTGTATTTGTGTGTTGCAGAATATTTACAAATTAGAGAAAATTGTTAAAATTAAAAGGAGGAGATTTAATATCTTCAGAGTTTTCCATCACGGTTTAAAAGAGAATGAAAGTTATGAAAGATAAGTCAATTTTTTTTTTTACAAAATGGTAAATAAAGGCAAAAAAAGGGAACTCACCAAGATTTAATTTTTTAAAAGTTTTTTCTTTGGCCCACACCCTCGAAGTTGACTCGGTAAAAACAAAACAAAACAAACAACAAAAATCTATTGATTTAAAAAAATAAAAACAAAATTAATACCTGAGTTTCGTTTTTGAGTAAGTTATTTTTTTAATTGCTTTATTGCGGTTATTTGCACCTTCTGTGGTGGATAATCAGTGTTCAAATGCATTTGATCCGGCTAAATTACAATGATGAACCGTTGTGGTTCAGCATCCAGCTGCATTTGGAACTTCCACCGCAGAGGATGCAAATAGCCACAGGGAACAAATGAGTTGAACAACATCTTGTGTTTATCATGGTTTTTTTTTTTCCCCCCCATATTTGCTTTGTATACCCTAACAAGTAATGCAATTAAGAACAGTTGTAACCACACCCCTATATTTTCATTAATGCTACTTTTTTCTAGATCCACCTCATCATCCCTTCGCCACTTTAAAATGCGAGTCATTTAGTTCCTCTACAACAGGGGTTCAAACCCTTTGCCCCCCCCCCCCTTATAGACCCCTTTCATACTTTTTTTTTACACTACTGGGCCCTCATAGCCATTAAAAAAAATGAGAACATATAAAACGAACATTTTTTTCAAACAACGAAAGAAAGAAAGAAACGAGACCCGCAACATCAAGAACATCCCCTTCATCAGTTGTCCCCTGTTTTAGCTACTCCGCATTATGCATATATGAACAGATGTATGTATAAATATTTATACGAAAATACGGAAAAAAAAAAAAAAAAAAATGAACCCTCTGATTTTTTCTTCACAGAGAAGAAAAGTGACTTTGTTCCCCAATACATTAGGGTCCTTTATTGTGGAATTTATCAATCTAGGGTTTAAAATAAGAACCAAAATAGTTTTTACATAAGGAAGATCTATTTTTCTTTGCTTTTTGTTTTTTTTTTCTTTATCGCATTCCATATCTTTGGATCATTTAAGTTATTTTCGTTTCTTGTCAAAGTTTTTTTTTATATATATATATATATATATATATATATTTTGTATTCCCTCCTGTTTTTCCTTTTTTTTTTTTTTGTATTTCGTTACGAAAGCCCTCTGTCTCTAGATCTAATCCATTCAATGACCACAGCACGTGTAATTTTTTTTTTAAAGAAAAAAAAAAAGCACAGCATGCAAAAGTCTGAGTGCATTAGTGTGGATGTATATATGTGTGTATATGATGGTGAGTATATGTGTGTGTGTAGGTGAGTGTGGGTGTTGGTATGTGTGTGTGTGTGTAAAAAGAATTCTGTTGCTGATTCAGGTGGTTCACGTTTCGAGTTGTTTGTTTCTTGTTTTTATAAGTTTTATTTGTTTTTTGTTTTGTTTTTTTTTCTTAATACGACAGATAGTGGGGTCTGGTACTTTGTCTGGTGAAAGGTCGGACGGAAGAGATTCGTGGAGCACAGCTAAGGCTGAAAATGTCTGCATAAGAGACCGGCTCGTAGTTCACATTGTAATCTGAAGTTGTCATGGAGGCTAGAAAAAGGAGCAAAACAAAAATGAATGAGAGAGAGAGAGAGAGAGAGAAGGAAAGAGTAAGACACATATGCAGAAATACAGAGCTAATAAGTGAGGAACTATGCCACGAGTGTGATCGTTACCAGCGTCGCCTTACTGGCACTTATGCCTGTGCTAGTAGGGTGCCAAGAGCGCCATCTGAGTGTGATCGTTGCCAGAGCAGCCAACTGGCTTCCGTACCCGTGGCACGTAAAAGGGCACCATTCGAGCGTAGGCCACACTATCCATGACTGCTCTATATTGTCAGTTAATCTGCTAGAAATAACAGCAAAAATTCTCTCAAGCAGCACCTGATCGTCTTAAACATTTTGTTACATTTCTGCTGGTAAATAGTAATGTGTCAGCTTTTACATGGTCACTTGATCTGCAAGAAATAACAGCCATATGTATATATATATCTGTAAATAATAATAATATTTTATAAGCTTAAAGCTTACAAGGGATCACAGTGTACTGACTAAAGATAGTAGTCTAATATTGGGGCATATAAGCCCTTGACAGAAGAAAGTGGGTTTTTCATACGCATGGGGGTCAAACCCACACTTCTATATGATCACAGTGTGCTACCATTTACACCAACATACCCACTCATATATAGAGATAGATGGATAGATAGATAGCTAGAGGAGGGAGAAAGAGAAATAAAATAGAGAGAGAAAATACTTACGTTCGTGGTGCATCACTTGAGCCCAGCTGTAGTTTTCTATATTTAAAGGCTGAAACACCCACGTGTCATGCTCAAGTTCCTCAATGTTCATACGATCAGCAGGGTCAGGCAGCATCATCCAATGCAGCAAGTCAGTCAAATCTGAAGAATTCCAGTGGAAAATAACCAATAAGTAAAAAGAAAACAAAAAAAAAAAAGAATTAAAATAAATATATATAACTTATCTTTTACTTGTTTCAGTTAGACTGTGGCCACAGAATCTTTTTAGTCGAATGTATTTATATTTTTTTAAGCCGGGTACTTACTGTATCGGTCTCTTTTGCCGAACTGCTAAGTTACAAGGAGGATGGAAACATACTAACACTAGGTATCAAGCAGGTAGGGAGAGAAACACAGATATCAAAACACACACACACACACACACACACATACAACAGGTTTCTTTCCGTTTCTGTCTACCAAATCCACTCACAAGGCTCTGGTCATCTTGAGGCTATAGTAGAAGACACTTGCCCAAGGTGCCACGCAGTGGGACTGAACCCGGAACCATGTGGTTGGGAACCAAACTTCTTACTACACAGCAATGCCTGTATAGCTTCATGCATCTTCTTTGCTGACTTCAAACTTCTCATCTTCGAATCCCACCAAATATTATGTAGAAATGATTATCTCCCTTACACTAACTGGCCACCAAGAGACAATGCATCATTTAAAAGAATATAAATTATAAATAAACTAGCTAAACAAATAAATGCAGTAAAACAGCAAAGTGCAGTTGTACCTTAACTCCTTAGTATTTAAACCGGCCAAATCTGGCCCCAAATATTCTACTCGTTTTATGAATAATCTGGCCAGATCAGGCCTATCATACCATATTTTAGTCGATCATTCTAAAACTCAATCACATCATTGAAATCTCAAAGCTACAAGATAATGGATTATTAATTCAAAATAATGAGGATCTGTGCCGGTGGCATGTAAAAAGCATCATCTGATTGTGACCGTTGCCAGCCTCCTCTGGCCCCTGTACTGGTGGCATGTAAAAAGCACCCACTACACTCATGGACTGGTTGGCGTTAGGAAGGGCATCCAGCCATAGAAACACTGCCAGATCAGATTGGAGCCTGGCACAGCCTCCTGGCTTCCCAGACCCCAGTCGAACTGTCCAACCCATGCTAGCATGGAAAACGGACGATGATGATGAATGCACAGGAACAATGAGAAATGAAGTTCTTCGCTCAAGAACACAATGCATCACCTGGTCCAAGAATCGAAACCACAATCTTACAATCATGAGTCCAGTACCCTAACCACTAAGCCATGTGCCTCCACTGTTAATTATAATAATTGATATGTTTCATATAAACAGACAGATACATCCATCAAACCAATGCTAAAATAGAAAACACACAGACAGACAAACACACACACACTCACGGATGAGAGGAATGATCTACTTACACTCGGACACTTGATAGGGTGGATTGAAATTACATTCCAGAATATCATCAACAGTAAAGAAAGGGTTCTCTCCATAGACAAGGGTGTAGAGAGTGACCCCCATTGACCAAACTTCCAGTTCGGGTCCTTCATACCTGTGCAAAGAGAAACAGAGTGAAAAAAAAAAAATAAACTAACATTTATGACAACACTTTAGCAACCATGTTCCTGGTTTCAGTTCCTTTATGAAAATAATAAAGAATTTACCGAAATAACTTCGTTGCTATTAAGCTGATGTTTGGAACATAAACTAACTCTTTTACTTGTTTCAGTCATTTGACTGTAGTCATGCTGGAGCACCGCCTTTAGTCGAGCAAATCCACCTCAGGACTTATTCTTTGTAAGCCCAGTACTTATTCTATCGGTCTCTTTTGCCAAACCGCTAAGTTACGGGGACCTTGGGCAAGTGTCTTGCTCTATAGCCTTAGGCTAACCAAAGTCTTCATCATCATTTAATGCCTGTTGTCCATGCTGGTATGAGTGGATTTGGAAGACGGAAACTGAAAGAAGCCCATTGTATGTATATTGTATATATTTATGTGTATCTTTGTGTCGGTGTTTGTGCCCCCACCATTGCTTGGCAACTGATGTTGCGTTTACATCCCCGTAACTTAGTGGTTCAGCAAAAAGAGACTTATAGAATAAGTACTAGGCTTACAAAAAATAAGTCCTGGGGTCAATTTCTTCAATTTAAAAACCCTTTAAAGTGGTGCTTCAGCATGGCCACAATCAAATAATGAAACAAGTAAAAGAACAAAAGAATATATATATATACATATACATACGATGGTCTTCTTTCAGTTTCCGTCAACTAGATCCACGCACAAGGCTTTGGTTAGCCTGAGGCCACAGTATAAGACACTTGCCCAAGGTTCCATGCAGTGGGACAGAACCTGGAACCATGTGGTTGGGAAGCAAACAGCAAGCATCTTACCACACAGCTACATCTGCATCTATGATCACAGCTGGAATGCCTCTGACCCACAAGTTAGTTCCATCAGGGTAAACTCGGGGCTAAACAATAACAGCACTACCACCACCACCAACAACAACAATGTGGAGGCGCAATGGCCCAGTGGTTAGGGCAGCGGACTCGTGGCTGTAAGAGTGCGGTTTCAATTCCCAGACAGGACATTGTGCGTGTTTATTGAGCAAAAACACCTAAGCTCCACGAGGCTCTGACGGGGGGTGGTGGTGAACACTGCTGTACTCTTTCACCACAACTTCCTCTCACTCTTTCTTCCTACTTCTGCCACAAAGCAGAGGAACCATGGTGTAACCCACTATGGTGTGGTAAACTTTCAGACCCTAGTCTAGATGGCGAATCCTCTGTACCCCCAGGATGGTTCAGCTCTCCACCCGTTAAAAGCCACCGTTTATGGAATGAGGATAACAACGTAGCTTTCGCACCCGTGCATCGCGTGTGGTCGGTGGATCTTCAAGTTGCCACACACATTCTTAGTAGCTTAGAGTAGGCTCGAATTAGAGATTTTTCTTTGTGGCTAATGGCATGTGTCCTGATTGGATGAAGAAGAAGATGATGGTGATGACAAAGAAGAAGATGATGATGACAAAGAAGAAGAGGATGATGATGACGAAGAAGATGATGAAGAAGAAGATGATGATGATGACAAAGAAGATGATGATGACGACGACGAAGATGATGATGATGATGACGAAGAAGAAGAAGATGACAACAACAACAACAGCAACATGAAAGGAAGACTATAGAATCTAACCAGTTTCCCATGAGCACCTCAGGGCTGCAGTACTCCACAGTGCCACAGAACGTGGCAAACATTTTCTCCGGTTCTATGTAAGCGGCTGATCCAAAGTCTATCAGCTTTATGTGGAACTGTTCATTGACAATGATGTTCTCATCTTTAAGATCACGATGTACAATACCAGCTCGGTGCAGATATGCAACGGCAGACACAATCTGGAAAGGAAACGAGAAAAAAAGAAATGGAATAAATCGGCAAGGTAATTAATCGGGAGCTCGTTAGTGTTTATTGTACGATTCTCTCTTTTTTTTTACTCTTTTACTTGTTTCAGTCATTTGACTGCGGCCATGCTGGAGCACCGCCTTTAGTTGAGCAAATTGACCCCCAGAACTTATTATTTATAAGCCTAGTACTTATTCTATTCTATCGGTCTCTTTTGCCGAACCGCTAAGTTACGGGAACGTAAACACACCAGCGTTGACAACAGTTGTCAAGCGATGTTGAGGAGACAAACACAGACACACAAACATACACACACACATATATATATATATATATATATACATGTATATATATACACATATATATACGACGGGCTTCTTTCTGTTTCCATCTACCAAATCCACTCACAAGGCTTTGGTCGGCCTGAGGTTATAGTAGAAGACACTTGCCCAAGGTGCCACGCAGTGGGACTGAACCTGGAACCATGTGGTTCATAAGCAAGCTACTTACCACACAGAAATTATGAGAAAAAAATATATCTTCATATTTATTATTTACTAATCTGAATAAGAGCAGCAGCAACCCAGGCAATGCTGGGTCATTCAACTAGTGTATCATAAAGCATGAAACTTAGTACCTCTTTTGTCATTGCGTATATTAAATGATATTAGTCTCTCACTGAATGGAGTACTTTTCTTGGTGATCCTACCTGTAATGGAATTGTAAACAATATACATATGTACATACATGCATGCATATACACGTACGCATGGAATGAACTCAAATTCGTATTTATTCCCTGAGAAAGCCTTCACAAGATGAATAATCATCATCATTTAACATCTGCTTTCCATGCTAGCATGGGTTGGACATCTGAATGCTAAAGGGTTATATCAGTTTGACCCTTGATATAAAAACAAAGAATTCAGGGGAACGGCAGCAATAATGGACAGAGTAAATAGTGTTGTTACTTACTTGGCGAAAGATATAGCTGTCCAGGGGTTCATCCAGGTTGGGCTTGTGTTCAATGAATTCAAACAAATCCATGCCACTTCCGTGTTTCTCCATTACCATTAAAACATAGTCTTTACTATCAAAAACATCAAGAACCTAAGAAAGGAGAAACGAAAAAAAAATAATGAAACCATGACAGCAGCCCTAATATTTTGTATCGTTAAGGCAGCAAGCTGGGAGAAGCGTTAGCATGCAGGGCAAAATTCTTAGCGGCATTTTGTTTGTCTTCATATTCTGATTTCAAATTTTGTTGAGGTTGTCTTTGCCTGTCATCCTTTTGGGGTTGATCACTATGGTCAATGTAAATGACTTGTAGTGGATCTTGCATGCATGAAGTGGATTTGATCCACCATAGCCAAAATTAAATTAATATTGCAACAGAACTGTTCCCACAGTGGAACAATAGTTTTTCTCTGACAGCAGTTTTACATTTTACAGATGCCTTTTAGCTGGGCCGAAATAATGTCTTCACCACTTGACCCTTTCTAACCTCTTCTACTTCACCAAAAGCTAGAATAGAGATAACAAGACCACCAACTAAATCTATTGTTCTCAATGATATGTCTATTCTTCTGGATAGTTATAAAAGCAACAATCCCTAAGCAAAAACCAATATGAGAGAGAGAGAGAGAGAGAGAGAATCAGAGTATGAGCAATGAGTGACTAAAAGGTGAGGGTCACTCAGTGGAGAATTATTCTGGATTAAGTCATGGTAGGAATCCTGAGATTGAAAGATCACTGCTGTTGCTATCACCACCACTGCCCCCCCCACATAACCACAAAAGGGGAGACAAAAAAAAGGGGGAAAGGAAAGGGAAAACAAGAAAACTTACTTGAACAATATTTGGATGAGACAGCTGTGTTAGCATCGATGCTTCTAGAGGAATCCGACCGTGAACGGGATCATCTCTCCAGTTTTCAGTCAGGACTTTAGAACGAAGGATATATTTCACAATTACCTGCAGACACAAGTTAAAATCAGAAAGGATTTAGAGACACAATACGAATACATACATATCTTTATATATAAAAGTGAAGTTGTGTGTGTGAGACTCTGTCTCCTCCGATTTAGATTCCTAACTACACCCACATTTTGCGGTGCAGTTTAACCAAAAGCGGGTATCTTATAGTTGTCATTCATATCGAGCCCTTCTGGGTATTAGCGCGCATCTACGATGAGTCTATGATTTAGAAAAAAATTTACCATCATTTTTCTGCATTTTTAATGATTTTTGCTTGGGTTATATAAGGGAAGTAACTCTCTAAAAATGCTTATATAGTTATTTCCCTTACAAACCCGAGCAACGCCGGGCGATACTGCTAGTATATATATATATATGATCTTCGAACGATGGGCCTCTCGAAAACAATGACAAATGACTGACACCTTTGGTGATAAGCTGTGCTTAAGAAGACCCGTCAAGCTTGGTGGAATCGCAGTCAGGGCTGATGCCAGTGACGCATAACTGGCACCGTGGTGGCACATAAAGAACACCCTTCAAACGTTGGGTGATATGCTGCGCTTGAGAAGACCCATCAAGCCAAGGGTACAGGCAAGTCAGGGCAAGGTCAGGCATTGATGGAGCAGACATATGATCAAAGATGATAGCCTCATCTTTTTCTTTTTGTTAGACATATGCACAGGCATGGTTGTGTGGTAAGAAGCTTGATTCCCAACCACATGGTTCCGGGTTCAGTCCCACTGCGTGGCACCTTGGCACTCTCGGAGTGGTTGGCATTAAGAAGGGCACCCAGCAGTAGAAACACTGCCAGATCAGACTGGAGCCTGGTGCAGCCTCCTGGCTTCCCAGACCCAGGTCGAACCATCCAACCCATGCCAGCATGGAAAACGGACGTTAAACGATGATGATGATGATGATGACGGACATGTCCCGGACTCTTTCGTCCCTAGGTTAGTGGTGAGAAACTAAAGAGGAAAACTTACCTCGGTGTCGGATGACTTGTTTAGTGATACCACAACAAACCCAAATGCCCCGTGACCAATGGTGCGCAGGTTCTGGTAATTCAAGTCGTATGCTTTGCATAATGGGTATGACTCTTCACCGTCTCCGTTGCATTTTGTTCCTCCTCCAAAGCCACCATGTGATGAACAAGACTGCGAAAAGAATGAAAGTGGGAGAAGGATAAAGGGACCTTTACGGTTTGACCGGCAGTTTTTTAAAATAATTTCTAGGGAACTAAACATTTTTAAACTTCGTATACTGGTAGAAAGTGTTTATAAAACATCTTTTTCTCTTGGCTTTATTGAGAAAATTCTATAGTTTGTAAGATATTTGTTGTTTCTTTTCTTCCATCAATCAACCAATCAATGATGTCTATTGAGGTAAAAAAAAACAGTCTGTGCCGTATGAATATGTCCCTCGTTTAAGAAACAGACTGGGTTTATTTACACTTGTGAAGAAAATAAGATACCCTTCCCCGACCCCTAACACTAACTAACCTAGCTCTAACCTTAACCCTAATACAGATTGAAATGCAATAGATCGATACTAGGGTCATAATTATGGGTGACAACTTCATATGACACCGCTAGAAAAAAACTGCCGTTTAAACCGAAAAGATATTACTCATAGAATTCCTCAGATGTAGACAATACAGAAGTGCAGGCTGTGCGGTAAGAAGCCTGGGTTCTGGGTTCAGACCCAGCATGTGGCACCTTGGGCAAGTATTTTCTACTATAGCCCCAGAGAAACCTTGTGAGTGGATTTGGTAGTTGGAAACTAAAAGAAGACCATCATGTGTGTGTGTGTGTGTGTGTGTGTTTGAGCCTCACAACTGCTTGACAATTGGTGGTGGTGTGTCTAAGGTGGCGAGCTGGCAGAATCTTTAGCACGCCGGGCGAAATGTGTAGCCGTCTTTCGTCTGCCGTTACGTTCTGAGTTCAAATTCCGCCGAGGTCGACTTTGCCTTTCATCCTTTCGGGGTCGATAAATTAAGTACCAGTTACACACTAGGGTTGATATATCTTTCTTTACTACCCACAAGGGGCTAAACACAGAGGGAACAAACAAGGACAGACAAACGGATTAAATCGATAACATCGACCCCAGTGCGTAACTGGTACTTAATTTATCGACCCGGAAAGGATGAAAGGCAAAGTCGACCTCGGCGGAATTTGAACTCGAAACGTAACGACAGACGAAATACCGCTAAGCATTTCGCCCGGCGTGCTAACGATTCTGCCAGCTCGCCGCCTTTTCCAGCTCGCCGCCTTATGCCCTAGGGTTGATATAATCAACTTAATCTGTTTGTCTGTCCTTGTTTGTCCCCTCTGTGTTTAGCCCCTTGTGGGTAGTAAAGAAATAGGTGTGTCTACGTCCCGCAACTTAGTGGTTCGGCAAAATAGATTGACAGAAAAAAGTACAAGCTTTAAAACAATAGAAAAGTACTCGGGTCAATTCATTTGACTAAATATTTCGAGGTGTTGCTCCAGCTTGGTAACCAGTGTTGGTGTATTTACACCTGCCCCCTCGGTAACTTAGCAGAATGACAGAGTAAGTATCAGATTTTAAAAAATAAATACTGGGCGGGGGGTTGACTTTGCCCATCGAAACCTTTCAAATGAGCATGGCCCCAGTTCACACACGATGGGTGAAACAACTAACAGAGAAAAGATGTGAGATATATAAGTAATAATAACAAGATTCTAATTTAGGCACAAATGTTTTGAATGGAAGGGAAAAATAAGTCAGTTAAAGCAACCCCAGTACATGACTGGTATGTTTTTTTTTTTTGCGACCCCAGGTGGAAGAATAGAAAAGTTGATCTCAGTGGAATTTGAACACAGAAAATAAAGAGCCAGAATTAAAAGCACAAGGCACAGAGTCTCAGCTGGGACACACCGACACTAATCACGTGGCCAGCTGTAGTAGCTCTTACAGATTTCTAACAAAGTCAAAGCAAGATGTCTTTAGCTGAGTCCACCCTGTTGGAAACACCCAGGCTATTTTTCCAGTCTAAAGCTAACTCACTTCTCTCTTGTCATCGATCTCAAAGACTGTTCTTCCTATCTTTCACTAATTGCTACAAAAACAAAAGCGAGAGAGAGAGAGAGAGAGAAAGAAAGAAAAGACCTACCAGATCTTCAGAATGGATTGATTCATCATTGGAACAGCTGGTGAACCCAGCACGTAAACTAGCAACGGATGCATTCTCCAAGTCTTGGCTTACCCACATGCAAAACATCAACTCTCCTGATTCCAGCAACATTGGGTTGATGGCAAAATTTATACCTGAATATTAAATAGGAGAGAAAGGCTTTCATCTTTTTGTTATGGCAATTAAGGACATTGAAAGAATTACACAAATAATACAAATCATAATTGATTCTATAATAAAGACAAAAACTTAAATTTTGGATCAAGGCGTATAGTTGAAAGCACTGGTCCCAGTACCTAATTGGTCCTGCATTTTAGGAATTGTTTGGAAGAATGAAAAGCAAAGTAGTATTGTTGTTTGTTCCTTCTCGAGCCCTGCTTGGCCTATAAGGGCCAGTTTCCTGGTTTTTTGGCGTATAGGTTCCCTACCTGGACGGGATGCCAGTCCATCGCAGGTGAGCTGCAAGATGCAGGAGGAAAGAGTGAGAGAAAGTTGTGGCGAAAGAGTCAGCAGAAGTTCGCCATTACCTTCTGCCGGTGCCGCGTGGAGCTTAGGTGTTTTTGCACATAAACACATACATCGCCCGGTTTGAGATTCGAACCCACGATCCCTTGACCGCGAGTCCGCTGCTCTAACCACTAGGCCATGTGCCTCTACAAAGTAGTATGTGAGGAGGTAAATAGATCTAGCCTCATTTATCACTGGGGTTTGATTAAAAATAAAACAGATAAAAAAAATAACAGTGATAAATGAATTAGTGATATATGAATCATGTCCAAGCACTTTGCAAATGAAACAAATAGTAGATTCACTGGCATCAAACTCGAAGCTTCCACTGTTAGGTGTTTTCTTGATCATCCTTTACCTGTTTCTGTACATAAAAAAACTTGTCTGTATCCTTCCAAAGGTTGGCAAAGTCAACAGTGATGGAATTTACAACTTAGAACCCAGGCAGAGGAATGGGTGTGAGGTCAAGAAGTTTGCTTCCCACCCGTGTGGTTTCAGGTTCAGTCCTACTGCACGACATCGTGAGCAAGTGTCTTCTACTACAGTCCCAAGCAAACCAGTTCCTTGTGGGTGGATTTGGAAGACAGAAACTGAAAGAAGCCCATAGAGTGTGTGTGTGTTTTCACAACATGTGATAACTGTAAATGAGTGTCACTGTTATACAAGCAACGCTGTTCGTCCCCAACTTGCCATGGCAAATATACCTGGCCATGGGGAAATATTTCTTTCTTTGGAAACAGGTGAGGGTTGACAGCAGGAATGGCATCCAACCACAGACAACCTGCCCCAACAAGTTCTGTTTGACCCATGCAGACACGAAAAAGTGGATGTTAAAAACAAAAATGAAGACAAACACAAGAAAATATTGCAAACCCTTTGCTTTGCTCCAAAGGTTCTACCAGCTCATTACCTTTAATAATTACACTGGGTAACATGATTTTTGTCCTTGGGTAACAACTGTTATTTCCCATTTGCTTACCCCTAGAAAGTATGAAAAATACCTAATATTTCCTTCAAACTTTGCTTTTGTTATATTTATTCAAACCCCAATGAATCCCATTCCACTCAAAAGTATTGCTTAACGATAATGAATAAAACACCCATGACTCCAAGGGTGAATTATTCAAACCCCAAAGATACCCTCTCAACACATGACTACGATGCTCCCCTGCTACTCTGACTCATGATCAGAGATGCACATATCGTCAGCCACTAAGGGACATGCTCAACTGGTTAAGGTCAAGCAATTGATAAGCAAATTTGTGGTGCTGAGCAGAATATTTGCTATAACGATATTTCCACTTCAGCATCTTGGGGCTGAACCTGTCTGAAATGTAATGGAAAATAGATCAGTTTCAAAAGAAAAGCAATGTTTGAAGGGAAGAGTAGACATTTCCTTTGATTCCTAGAATAGAAGCAAATGGGAAACAACACTTTTTGACCAAAGACAAAAATAAGAAAAATAAAACTTTTGTTAAACACTGTTATCCAAACAATGACCTTTTTTTCACTTTGCTGCAACATCATGGTGGGAAGTATAATTAATTAATTAAATCAACCATGGCATATGTCTGGTATTTCATTGACATTGCAAGGTTGAAAGACAAAGTAAACCCATGTGGAATTGGAAGCTAATAATGGAGGGATGCCAGCCGGAATTTATATAATTTGGGCAGGAATAAATAGTACAAAGTATTTTTGTTCAAATGAACTGGTTTCTTTTTTATCCGTTCTCTTGCCAATAAATACATTTTTTTGCCAAAACAGATTGAGGAAACACACAGATAAGGCTGTGTGGGTAGGTGCAGGTATGGTGGTGTGGTAAGAAGTTTGCTTCCCAGCCACATGGTTCTGGGTTCAGTCCCACTGCATGATACTTTGGGCAAGTCTCTTCACCAATAGCCTTGGGCCGACCAAAGCCTTGTGAGTGGATTTGGTAGATGGAAACTGAAAGAAGCGTGTCGTGTGTGTGTCTTTGTGTCTGTATTTGTTCCCCCACCACTGCTTGACAACCAATGTTGACATGTTTATGTCCCTGTGACTTAGCAGTTTGGTAAAAGAGAAGGACAGAATAAGTCTGAGTCTGAGACCCCCTTCGGTCACGACTGCACCTAGAAAGTTACCCTCCCAGGCTCAAGTCCAGGTAAGGTTGTTTATGGAAGACCAGCAGTTGCCCATGCATACCGGCCTCCCCTCTCCACACCACCAGTGTTATCCAAGGGAAAGGTAAAGGGACCCGATACAGCTTGGCATCTGTGATGTTGCAACTCATTTCTACAGCTGAGTGAACTGAGTTTGTGCATGTATTTGTGGGAGGGACAAGTGTCAATCACACCAACCCCAGTGCTTCACAGGTGCTTTCTTAATTCTTATCAACCTTGGAAGGAAGGACGAAAGGCAAAATTGACCTTGGAAGGATTTGAACTCAGAATGTAAAGGGTTGTAATTAAATGGTCGAAAACGTGAAAGTAACGGGTGGAGGAGGATATTGGGAGGGTTGGCTTGAGAAAGGAAGACACCCAAAACCAGGCAAGATGGTGTGAGGGCTGTTGCTATGGTAGTAAGGTAGATCTGGCCACCCCCGTTAACGGGGACAAAACCTGGATTGAAAATACTGGGTGATGATAATGATGACATTACTCCATAAGGAACATAGGACCAGGTCCCTAGTTTATCTGGCTTATACCTTCCTCCCTGGATGGGATGCCGGTCCATTGCAGGATTACTCATCTTTGCCAGCAGAATGGATTGGAACAATATGAAATGAGGTGTTTTGCTTAATACAACACATCACCCAGTCCAAGAATTGAAACCACAGCCTTTCGATTATTCATTTTTATCAGCTGTGTGAACTAGAACAGAGTGAAATGAAGTGTTTTGCTCAAGAACACAACAATCGCCCAGACCAGGAATAGAAACTACAATCTATGATCACTAAGCCATGCACCTCCATGCTGGTGCGTCACAGGATTACTCCTTTTTGTCAGCTAAGTGGACTGGAATGAAATGAAATGAAGTATTTTGCTCAGGAACACAACACATTGCCCAGTCCAAGAATTGAAACCACGGCCTTTGGATTATTCATTTCTATCAACTGTGTGAACTGGAACAAAGTGTTTTGCTCAAGAATACACCACATCACCCAGACCAGGAATAGAAACTACAATTTTATGATCACTAAGCCAGGTAATTCCATGCTGTAATTAAAGACCACAGGGTATTTTGTTTGCAGCGAGCCGGCAGAAACATTAGCATGCCGAGTGAAATGCGTAGCCGTATTTCGTCTACCGTTACGTTCTGAGTTCAAATTCTGCCAAGGTCGACTTTGCCTTTCATCCTTTTGGGGTTGATAAATAAAGTACCAGTTTCGCACTGGGGTAGATGTAATCGACTTAATCCGTTTGTCTGTCCTTGTTTGTCCCTTCTGTGTTTAGCCCCTTCTGGGTAGTAAAGAAATAGGTATTTTGTTTGCTTCTACTCCTCAACCGAATCAAGATACAAAATTGCTCTTATCTTACCAATGTAGGATCCATCCTTGTGAACACACATTCCGGAAAACTCTCCGTCCGTGAACTCATCGAGGTTGCTGAGGTTTTCTTGAACCGATTCGCTGTCCTCAGGGACGTCATCCATCTCACTCTTGGTCTTGTTTCGCTGAATGTGGCTGTTCCGCATGGCTGTCTTCTGGTAGTTCGGAGACAGATGCTTGACGACCGATGTTTTCAGTACAGCTTCGGAAATCACCGTCTCGTGAAGACGAGGATCGGGGACCGGAACGTTATCAAAGGCCAATTTGCTCAGCTGGGTTTTATTACTACCGGTTGGAGATTCTACTATATCCGGGATCACTAAACTGGAAAAAAAAAAAAAAAAATTTTAAACAGTGAAAACATAATGGTGGTGCCCCAGCATGGCCACAGCTCGTGAGCTGAAACTAGATAAAATTTAAAAAATTGAAAAATAATAACTTAGAAACAGAGTATATTCAGATGATAAAAGATGCTGGGAGACAGAGTTTAGCAATTCCTGAAACAACAACAACAACAAGAACCACCACCAAATTACCATCAGTCTCTTTTGCTGAACTGCTAAGTTACAGGGATGTAAACACACCAACACCAGTTGTCAAGTGGTGGTGGTGGTGGTAGGAAAAACACAGACAGACACACACTCGACAGGCTTCTTTCAGTTTCCACCTACCAAATTGAATTACAAGGCTTCAGTCAGTCTGAGTCTATAGTAGAAGACACTTGTCCAAGGTGCTATCCAGTGGGACTGAACCTGGCACTATGTGGTTGAGAAGCGAATTTCTTACCACACGGCCATACCTGCATGACTATTTCAGTACAGGAATTCATTAGTATTTCTCAGTAATACAGAGTCACCCCTCTCTCTCTCTCAAAGACATCTCACATCATTACACCATTGCAACTACTAATAAGTCCTTAACCCCAACACCACCACCACCACCGTTTAACATCCACATTCCATGTTGGCATGGTTTGGATGGTTTGACAGGAGCTGGCCAGGCAAGAGCCTGCACCAAACTTCTGTGCCTGTTTTGGCATGGTTTTTACAACTGGATGCCCTTCATAACACTAACCCCTCAGCAGAGTGGACACCACCCAGCTGATAAAAAGCGAAAGATAATCTCATAAAGGGTAAAAAAACAAAACCACACACAGTAAGTAAATCAGATGATGACGGACATCAGATTTCCTCACCTGCACCCCAATGCCCCCAGCTCTTCTATACCTTTGGACAGAGTAGCCATCTCAGGCACTGGCGCCCTTCACAACCAGCAAGGTGAAGAGGGCTCAGTCACTGGCTGCAGATCTACTACCCAGTTACAAGTTAAGGCTGACACACACAGAATAATCACTGTTCATTTAACGTCTACTTTTCTATGCCTGCGTTAATTAAATGGTATTTGTTGAGACAGGTATTCTATAACCAGATGCGCTTTCGGTTGCTCTCAGCACTGGAGATGACAGGGATTTATCTCTCCGTTAGTGATAAATCATTGTAGGATCTATCCTTGTGAACATTGGTACTGGTAGGGTTGGCTTGAGAAAGGAAGACACCCAAAACCAGGTAAGATAGCGAGATGGTGTGAGGGTGGTTACTATGGCATTGAGGTAGATCTGGCCACCCATACATGGTAGATACCATGAAAGAATTTCTCATATTGGCCAATATGAGAGATTCTTTCATGGTATCTACCACTGTAGAGTTTGTTTCAACAAGACATCCATGTTTAAATGGAAATAGAAATTAAAATAAGCATTATTAAAAAATTGATTGTAGTTTTTATAAAATAAACATCAAAAAATTATTAAAAAATTGATTGTAGATTTTAATTATACTAACCTCTTTTGCAGCATATCTTCAGTTTTCTTTGAACTGCCAAAAGAGCTTAATATATCACCGCTGTCAAGGAGGTCTTCATCATATTCTTTTCCCTGACAAGACTTTTGAATTTCTTTCTCCAAAAGTTCAAAGCTGTCTTCTTCAGAGTCTTCAGAGGATGCTAGCATTTTATCTGTTTTGGATCTTTCAAAACACATTTTCCTGGGAGGCAGTGCTTTGAAACTCCTTCTCCGCCGTAATTTATAGTTCGACGGAGGGGCTTGTTTGGAAACCGACTCCGTCAGGGAAACGCTCATCCTGTTTATAAGATTAATGTTGGGTTCTTTCTTATCAACTTCGCGCTTTCTTGTCAGAGTCTTCTTGCGGTCATTAACATCGCCTATACCATCAGCAGCCACCACATTCTCATTAAAGCGTTCATTGTCGAGGTTGTTGTCGGAACCAAATTCACTGGGCAGCAGTTCGCAGTCTACTTGAAGGGCTTTCATCTTAGATTCAATTAAAGTCAGTTCAGAACCAACGGACTGTGTTCTTGAACAGAGCTTGGTTTTACAAAGGAAACTGTTATCATGTTTTATCACTATAGCCTCTGTTAGGAGATTCTCATCAGCCTTATCATTGAGATTTTGGTCAGGTGGGCTGGTGTTTTCCAGGTGTAAGCTCTTGTTATGGAATAATTTCTCACCAGGTGTGTTTTCAGTATTGCCGCTAATATATAAATTAGATTCTACAGGAGTCTTTGTATCCTCGATGGAAGTGATTTTACTGGTCTTTAAATCTTTGGCTGTCTTGGCACCATCTTCAAACTGGTTGCAAACATGATCACCACCACCGTCATCACCATCGTGTTGTTGCTCCTCAACGGACAGCGCAGAGTGAGCTTTTGCAATTCCAACATCTGGGACACATTTAGACTCTTCAGGCTTTCTAGTAATGCCTTCAAGAGGATCTGGTTCCAGTATCACAACAGAACTTTCTTCAGGGTTCGAGAACAAATCTTTGGTCAAAATTGGCTCATGCTGCCTGTCCTTCATTTTAACGGAAGGCAGAAATAACAGATCTTCATCTATCACAGAAGGGGTGATTTCATTATGGTTTAAGCTTTTTGAAGAACGATATGGGGTCGAAGAACTTTCAGGTTTCAGCTCCTCCACATCCTTCATCCAGTCACTGAAATCAAGCGTGCCCTTTTCTTCAGCATTTCTTTCCATAAACTGGTTTTCTTTCAGCATTTCTTGGTGCTTGTGGTGTGCTATATTTCCTTCGAGGGTAGCCCTTTTGGAGCCTGGAAAATTATATTTAAACAATATTAAAGCAACAACAAAAACAAATAAAAGGAAAAAAACAGTTAAGGACAGGACTTTTAGCTCAAAGAGGTATCATTTAAAGTAGTGATTCTCAACCAGGGTCCATATGGTTTTGGGTGGGATCCATATGGCCCTTGTGGGGGCCCATATAAAATTTTTGTGTTAAAATTCATCTGCAATAACCTGGTTATACTTCTCCAATAGACCAAAATATTTTAGCAATTTTTAAAGCAATTCTTAATAATATTCAGTACTAGGAGTATCGCCCGGTGTTGCTTGGGTTTGTTTTCTTTTCGACCCTTTAGAATTGGAATTTTTGAAAAGTAAAAATTTTGCATTATATAGCTTGTTATTCTCTTTAAGTGAACATTTTTCTGGTTGAAATGCACCGAAAAATGGTGACACAACAGTCAAAAAATCGTAAAGAATAGGGATTTTCATAGAAAAAAAGCACCTTTTTGATGTTAATAATTTTTGGTGTTAACATGGTCTGATTTTAATTTTTTCTTCTACGGAAGGAAGAGCAAGCCTTCTTCTATCATACTCTCAATTTTGGTCAACTTGTGCTGCAGGGTCTTGGAGGAGACAGTGTTAGTTGAAGGCTACCAAAGCTGCCACACACAGACAACTTCAGCTTTATATTTAGAGAGATTAAGAATATTGGATTTTTAAAAAAATCATTGGAGAGCAATGAGGGTCCAGCAGAGTAAACTAGGAATTAAAGGGGTCCATAGGCCAAAAAATGGTTGAGAACCATCAGTCCAAAGCAAAAAGTACTAATCATTCTAAAAATCTACCCAAGTTCCTGGGAAACAAGTTAAATTCTTCAGACCATAACTTACAGCCAAAACAAAAGTGGCTCGATTTATACCGCCAAGATGACTTCTGAGGACCAAAACATTCCATATGAAATCCAACAGGATTTGAAAAGATAGCAACAATGTCTGATGGTTAATATTTCATGATTATGTGGTATACTGCATCAAATTGTATGCCAGGATATATCGGATGAAAGAATTGGCTGATTTGGGTTTCAGTTTTAATTCTTATTTTGAAGTATTGAGTCTATATGTATGTTTGTTGAAATGCTTTTGAAATGATGGGGTTTCTTATCAGATCTGGCATCATGGCTTTCTTTCTTTCTTTCTTTTTTTTTGTGTTTTAATTTTACAGGTGAGTAAATTAATAGCCAGATTAAAGGGATTAGGTTTTTTGAAGTAAATAGTAGGATGGGAGGGAGGCAGGCAGGGGAGAGAGGAGGGAGAAGAGGAGAGGGAAAGAAAAGGAGATAGAGACAGAGGGAGAAGAGGAGAAAGAGAGGGAGAAGAGACAAGAGAGGGAGAAGAGGAGATAGGGAGAAGAGGAGGGAGAGAGCAGAGAGAGAGGGAGAAGAGGGGAGAGAGAGGAAGAGAGGGAGATGAGGAGAGAGAGAGGGAGAAGAGGAGAGAGAGAGGAAGAAAGGGAGATAGAGGGAGGAAGAAGAGGAGAGAGACCAAGAGAAGAGAGAGAGAGGGAGAAGAAAAGAGGAAGAAGAGAGAGACCAAGAGAAGAGAGAGGGAGAAGAGTATATAGAGGGAGAAGAGGAGAGAGGGAGAAGAGAAGAGAGAGGAATAGAGAACAAGGAGAGGAAGTGGAAAGGGAGGGAGAGGAGGGGATGGTGAGAGACAAAGAAATGCATGAGATAAAACTGAAAGGAAAAAAAAACATTACTTTGACAGGGTTTCTCTCTTTTTTCTCCCTTACCTTTTCTCTTCCCTTTCTTTGACAGCGTTGATGTCTCGCTAACGGAGTTTTTCAGCAGACTTGAATTGCAATGATTACTAGATGAGACGTTCATTGAACTCACAATGGAATAAAAATCAGGAATCAGTGTGCTGATAGTCTACAGAGAGAGATAAACAAAAGGCCGTGATTATTTAAGCTGTGCTGATGACAGTTAAAAAGCCTGAAACAACTCTGGAATTGTCTCCCATTAAGTTAAAAATATTAAATATTATTCTGTAGCAAATACTTATTTCTTTACTACCCACAAGGGGCTAAACGCAGAGAGGACAAACGAGGACAGACAAATGGATCAAGTCGATTATATCGACCCCAGTGCGTAACGGGTACTTATTTAATCGACCCCGAAAGGATGAAAGGCAAAGTCGACCTCGGCGGAATTTGAACTCAGAACGTAGCGGCAGACGAAATACCGCTAAGCATTTCGCCCGGCGTGCTAACGATTCTGCCAGCTTGCCGCCTTTTGTAGCAAATACTGGTTTCAAATTTCGAGGGAAGGGGTAAGTCGAATACATCAACCCCCCAATGCTCAACTGATATTTATTTTATTGACCCCAAAAGGAAGAAAGGCAAAGATGACCATATGATTGTAAGCCAAGTACCCTAACCACCAAGCTACCTGCCTTCACCCAAAGACAAAACCATTACCAAAAGGACTGAATTAAGGAATAAGTTCCAAAAGCTGGAAAGGCAGAAACAATGGGTTACCTTGCCGATAAGTTCCGAACTTGAATAACCAAAGAGCATCAGTGCGAAATGGTGATTAATGCTGTGTATTGTGCCATCAGGAAAGAATGTTATGAGCCCGGTGATGGTGGAGAAAATACAAACGACACCTTCAAAGATACTGGTTAATCTACAAGCAGAATCTGAAAGGAAAAGAGAAAACATATGTATGCATATAAGGTGCACAAATAGGACCAGAACAGTTCCCTTCATCAGCTGTTTATCTAGATGTTCTTGTGGTTTTGACATTTAAAAAACAATACTGCTAACGCTAGTGTACCTGCAGATTTATAGAAAAAATGCTATGAGGGAATGGTACGGTAAAGACAGGATAAGAATGGATATAAAGAATTAAGACTAGTCATAGGACAGAGTGTATTTATTATCAAGTGAGTGGAAACAACAATATGCAACATATTGTTTGTGTATGTGTGTGAGATAACAATTTATAAGTTGTTTCACTAACAAGACTGGGAGTACTCAATGTATTGTGTAGAGCTGTTATACTTATATAACAGATAAATATTACTACTACTTTTACTTTAATGCTACATAAAGTAAATATTGGAATTACATGTCCACAGGTGTGTGTGTGTGTGTGTTTGATGGAACTTACACTTGCCTCCTTATGAGAGCTCAAAATCTCTCGTGGAAGTGTCATCCAACCAAAATACAAATATATGGGAAATTACCACCTGTATCATCTCTTGTGAAAGGTAGAAGAGTCCAGTTTGCTGGACATTGTTGTAGAGCTGAAAACGAGGTAATTTCCACTCTTCTCCTCTGGAAGCCATCTACTCGCAATACCAGAGGGCGCACACTCTCCTACCCTGATGTAATCTCCAGGGATACAGGCATCCAGCAACAGGACCTCCGTAATGCTATGATGGACCGTTAAGTCTGGCGTAACATAGTAAATTCCATTGTCTCGACCATGGTCGAACAATGATGATGATGATGATTTGTGTTTGATAGTCCTTTCTAATTTTGGCACAAGTACAGAAATTTTTTAAAAAGTGGGGCAAATCGATATATTTAAGTGACCGTTTGATGTCTTGCCTTGTCAAGACCCCTTGACAAAGTCGGGGAGCAGTATCAAGGGAGGTGACTTTGTGCCAGGTGTAGAGAAGGCGAAGAATGAAAGAGGAACAAGCACAGGTGCCTTGCTATAGAGAAGACACATGGCTATTCCACTTGATATAAGGTTGAATGGGGGTAACTGAGGAGAAAATAAGAAGGGTGCCACATGAAGCATTTTGGAGGGAATTATGTAACATAATACTGGCCCTGTCAGTTACGATGACAAGGGGTCCAGTTGATCCGGTCAACAGAACAGCCTGTTTGTGAAATTAATGCTTAGTGGTGAGATCATACTGCCCATGGTCATAAGATTGTGAGTTCAATTCCCAGCGGCACACTGTGTCCTTCAGCAAGACACTTTATTTCATGTTGCTCCAGTCCACTCAGCTGGCAAAAACGAGTTGTACCTGTATTTCAAATCGAAATCGAAATCAAATTCGATGACTGACATCTGTGCTAGCTTTTCACAATTATTGTGACCCAGGCCCTTTGAAAATAACAAACAGTGGTCTTACCTTGGCGTAAACTATTATCCTCTTCATCAGAAGCTGTGTCTATTGGATGGACGTGTATGGTAAGAGGGAAAATGGAACCATCCAAGGTTTTCCCAGTTGCTCTCTGTTTCTTTATGTTCTGAAAATGACAGAAAAATTAAAATTTTAAAACTAGGAACTGAATCATGAGCTAGCAAAAGGGACACAGAAAAAACAAGGAGAGAAAAAAAAATGTGTGTAGTGGCTACTGATCTGTCATATATACATATGTATGTGTATATATATATATATTTACTACACTCTCAGAGTGGTTGGCGTTAGGAAGGGCATCCAGCTGTAGAAACACTGCCAGATCGGACTGGAGCCTGGTGCAGCCTTCGGGCTTCCCAGACCCCAGTTGAACCATCCAACCCATGCTAGCATGGAAAGCGGACGTTAAACGACGATGATGATATCCTATAAGTTCATTAATGGGAAATGTTTTTGAGTATACACATAAAAGCTTCTCTGCTATTATGCCGGCTACTGCCCAGTTATTCCACATTGCAATAACAATTATATGCAACTGTATTGAGTTGTGCCAATATAACGTAGGAGAACTATAGTAGTAATAATAATAACCCAAAGATGGAATTTCATAAATATTCTATACACGTTTCCATAAATCACAAGTTTTTTTGCTTTTTTCTCGCATCCATAGGATGATTGTATCCTATGGATACGGATTATAGTCACAAATATGTGATTTGTGAAAAAGCATGTAACATATTTACAGGAATCAAAGCCATGGTTTCATGGTCATGAGGGCAATACTCTAACCACTAGGCCACATGCCCTCATGCGTATACATGTGCATGTATGTATGTATGTGGATGTGTGTGTCTTTCACGCCCACATTATGTGTGTGTATGTATGTGTGTGATTGTCCCCTGCTGCTCTTTGACAACCGTTGCTGGTTTGTTTACATACCCCATAACTTATTCTCTCGGTCCCCTTTTGCCAAACACTAAGTACCAAACTTAAAACAAAATAGTGGGGCTGATTAGTTTGAACAAACCTTTTTAGGTGGTGCTCCAGTATGGCCAGTCTGATGAATCAAAACCCACAACCTTGTGATCACGAGTGCAATACCTTAACCACTGGGCCATGCACCCTCATCGTGGGTGTGTGTGTGCGCGCATATGTATATATGTGTGTGTGTTTTGTGCTTTTGATGTCCCCTACCTCTCTTTGACAACCAGTGTTTGTTTGTTCACGTACCCTGTAACTTAGTAGTTTGGGAAAAGGGATCAACAGAACAAGTACCAGGTTTAAAAAGGTAACTAAATGCTGGGGTCGACCAGTTTGACGAAACCCTCTAACGTGATGCTCCAGTACGGCCACGGTCCAAAGACTGAAACAGTTTGAAAGATAAAAGAATACAGAAGCCATGTTATCATGTGCATCAGGTAACTTACCTTGGTCAATCTCTGGAAAAGTTTTGGTAGCTTAAATGCTGGAATCAACTGAGTTATATTTGCTCCGTTGATGTCCTCATTGTTGCTGTAACCAAAGAAACAGGACAGCTTCTCATCACACCTGATTATCTCTCCCTGAAAGATTAAATTAGAAATTTCTTTTAGTTCTTTAGCATTCGGATTACTCTGTCAAATGTGATGTGCGGAAATTGTAGTTGTGATACCCGTTTCGGTGGCACGTAAAAAGCATCATCTGGAAGTGGCCGATGCCAGCGCAGCCTTGACTGGCTTCTGTGCTGGTGGCACATAAAAAGCACCAACCGATCATGGCTGTTGCCAGCCTCCTCTGGCACCAAAGCACCAACCAATCGTAGCTGTTGTCAGCCTCCCCTGGCACCTGAGCCAGTGGCATGTAAAAAGCACCCACTACACTCTCGGAGTGGTTGGCATTAGGAAGGGCATCCAGCTGTAGAAACACTGCCAGATCAGACTGGAGCCTGGTGCAGCCTCCTGGCTTCCCAGATCCCCGGTCGAACCGTCCAACCCATGCTAGCATGGAAAACTGACAAATGATGATAATGATGTTTTGAATTAATCATGAAAAAGTCTCCGAGCTTTTGAGAAGTGAAGCTAGAACCATGTGGTTGGGAAGCAAGCTTCTCATTTCTTTATTGCCCACAAGGGGCTAAACACAGAGGGGACAAACAAGGACAGTCCTCAGTCAAATTGTCCAACCCATGCTAGCATGAAAAGCGGATGTTAAATGATGATGATGATGATGTCAAAAGACTAAAAAACACTCACCTTGATATCAAAGTAAATTGAACAGATAAGTCTGTGAATTGGTTCCATGGCCACAAGACAGCGAGACTTCTTGTTGTAGTCAACTCGTTTCATCCATAAAGACACTGGTAGAACTAATCCATCTTTGTCGATGGCTTCCACCTGGAAATATTGAAGGTCGGTCACAGGGAGTTGAAAGGGAAAACATAGAATGAAATATCAGAGAATGTGAGGAGCAAATTGGAAAATGGAAACTGCAAAAATTCAAAAGCTTGATGGAGGACCAGAGAGACAAAGTGAATAGCTGCAGAAAGTTGGGGGGGGGGAAGAAAAGGAGGGAGAATGATGAGGAGGAGAGAGGGTGAAAGAGGGGGGGAAGTGATGAGGAGGAGAGAGGGTGAAAGAGGAGGGAAAGTGATGAGGAGGAGAGAGGGTGAAAGAGGAGGGAAAGTGAGGAGGAGGAGAGAGGTGAAAGAGGGGGGGCAAGTGATGAGGAGGAGAGTGTGAAAGAGGAGGAAAGTGATGAGGAGGAGAGAGGGTGGAAAGAGGGGGGGCAAGTGATGAGGAGGAGAGAGTGTAAAAGAGGAGGAAAGTGATGAGGAGGAAGAGAGGTGAAAGAGGAGGGAAATTGATGAGGAGGAGAGAGGTGAAAGAGGAGGGAAAGTGATGAGGAGGAGAGAGGTGAAAGAGGGGGGGCAAGTGATGAGGAGGAGAGAGGGTGAAAGAGGAGGGAAAGTGATGAGGAGGAGAGAGGGTGAAAGAGGGGGGGCAAGTGATGAGGAGGAGGGAGGGTGAAAGAGGAGGGTAAGTGATGAGGAGGGAAAGTGATGAGGAGGAGAGAGGTTGAAAGAGGAGGGAAAGTGATGAGGAGGAGAGAGTGTGAAAGAGGAGGGTAAGTGATGAGGAGGGAAAGTGATGAGGAGGAGAGAGGGTGAAAGAGGAGGGAAAGTGATGAGGAGGAGAGAGGGTGAAAGAGGAGGGAAAGTGATGAGGAGGACAGGGGGAAGAAGTGAGAGGGGGGTTGACAGAAATATAGATCGGCAGAGACATAGAAGTAAATGGATTCTCCAGGAACTTTGACAATAAGCATTCCAGTGGCTCAATCAACTAAACAACTTACTTGTGTGTCAGTATCCATGTGGCTAAGTACACCACAGACATCGGTACCCTTACTCTTGATGTAACTCTCAGGCAGAGTCAGTGTGACAACGTGGGCGTGACAAAGCAGCCTATTTTGAATTAGCAGCTGGTCTCCCTCAAACAGGCCTTCATACAGTTATCCCCCACCCTGGGGTTTGTAGCGCTCCCCTCCACCTCACTGGTCAAACGTAAAGGGGTGTTGCTCATACGTGATAATGCAAGGCCACTTATTGCTCAAGTCACTCAGGAGAAGATTATAGCACTAAACTAGCAGTATCCCCCGGCATTGCTCGGGTTTGTTTCGACCCTTTAGAATTGGAATTTTTGAAAAGTAAATATTTTGCATTATGTAGCTTGTTATTCTCTTTAAGTGAACATTTTTCTGGTTGAAATACACCAAAAAATGGCGACACAGCAGTCAAAATATTGTAAAAAATAGGGATTTTCATAGAAAAAAAAAAAGCACCTTTTTGATGTAAATAATTTTTGGTGTTAACATGCAAGCGGCCGAGTACTCCACAGACACGCGTACCCTTAACATAGTTCTCAAGGCACTCTGAGGATTATGACGACACATGTTCTAGTTGATCCGATCAATGGAACAGCTTGCTTGTGAATTTAACATGCAAGTGGCTGAGTATTCCACAGACGCACAAACCCTTAATGTTCTTCTCAGGGAGATTTGGCATGACAGGGAAAGTGACGAGGCTGACCCATTGAATTACAGGTACAATTTATTCTTGCCAGTTGAGTGGAATGGAGCAATGTGAAATGAAGTGTCTTGCACAAGGACACAATGCACCCCTGGGAATTGAACTCACAACCTTGTGATTGTAAGTTGAATACGCTAACCACTGAGCCATGTGCCTTTGCAAAGTTGGAAATGAAAATGAAGCATGAGAGAGAGAGAGAGAGAGAGAGCAAGAGAAGACTAGAGAAAGAGAGGGAGGGAGGGGATAGGAAGGGAGAGAGAGAGAGAACAAGCAAGAGAAAGGGCAAGAGAGAGAGAGAAGAGAAAGGGGAGAGAGAGCAAGAGAACATGAGAGAAAGAGAGGGAGGGAGAGAGAGAGCAAGAGAGAAAGCATTAGAGGGAGAGCAAGAGAGAGAGACTAAAGGAAAGGGGTTTGTTGTACGTACCACTTTGCCAGCGATACTAATCACCTGTCCACTTGGTTGAAGGTAAGATTCCATAATGGTTTGTTGATCCTTTCTCTTCAGTTGGACCAAATCCGTCAAACAGCGGCAAATCATATCTGCTCGGTTGTAACCAAACAGTGCACAAGCCATCTCATTAGCTGTGAGAATCTAACGAGGAGAAAGAAACAAAGAGTAATTAACAACAATTAACATAGAGGCACCATTACTGCAATCATCATAATCACCATCATCGTCCTCTACAGGATGACACCTGTTTCTGCCTGTCACATTCTAACCTTTCATCATCTTATTTCATTATTGCCCACAAGGGGCTAAACATAGGGAGGACAAACAAGGACAGACAAACGGATTAAGTCGATTACATCGACCCCAGTGTATAACTGGTGCTTAATTTATCGACCCCGAAAGGATGAAAGGCAAAGTCGACCTCGGCGGAATTTGAACTCAGAACGTAAAGACAGACAAAATACCTATTTCTTTACTACCCACAAGGGGCTAAATACAGGGGGACGAACTAGAACAGACAAACAGATTAAGTCGATTATATCAACCCCAGTGCGTAACTGGTACTTATTTAATCGACCCCGAAAGGATGAAAAGTAAAGTCGACCTCGGCAGAATTTGAACTCAGAACGTAACGGCAGACGAAATACTGCTAAGCATTTCGCCCGGCGTGCTAACGTTTCTGCCAGCTCGCCACCTTAACCTTTCATCATCTGACACATGATCACCTCCTCCAATGCTCTCCTCCCCTCTCAAAGGATCTTTGTCTTGCAAGTTACTTGGTGACCCTGCCAGTGCTGGTGCCATGTTGTATATATGTGTGCATATATATACACACACACATATATATACGACAGGTTTCTTTCAGTTTCTGTCTACCAAATCCACTCACAAAGCTTTGGTTGGCCTGGGGCTATAGTAGAAGACACTTGCCCAAGGTGCCACACAGTGGGACTGAACCCGTAACCATGTGATTGGGAAGCAAGCTTCTTACCACACAGCCACGTCTGCACCTTTTTACTTTCTTTTTTTTACTTACTTGTTTCAGTCATTTAACTGTGGCCATGCTGGAGCACTGCCTTTAGCCAAGCAAATCGACCCCAGAACTTATTCTCTGTAAGCCTAGTACTTACTCTATTGGTCTCTTTTGCGCCGAACCGCTAAATTACAGGGACGTAAACACACCAGCATCGGTTGTCAAGCGATGTTGGGGAGACAAACACACACACACACAAACACGTACATACATATACATACATATATATGACGGGCTTCTTTCAGTTTCCGTCTACCAAATCCACTCACAAGTCTTTGGTCAGCCCGAGGCTATAGTAGAAGACACTTGCCCGAGGTGCCACGCAATGGGATTGAACCCATAACCATGTGGTTGGTAAGCAAGCTACTTACCACACAGACACATCTGCCCCTATATGATTTATAATTAAATATTAATAGGAATTGTACAAAAAAAAATAAATTGTTAAAATAACTTGTGCATTGTGGAAGCAGAACTAATTAATTGCAAATAGATTTTGACAAAATCTTAAGTGGACCCCACCAAGGGGCATTTGGACCCCAGTTGAGAACCACATGCTTTTGAGCTTCCTCAGTTTATTAATTATAACCTCTTTTCATTTAACATGACACAAATTTCATGCAAACAAGGTCTGATATAATGGAAAAAAAACAACAAAAAAACATTCATAGCAAGCATCTTCAGTTGCCATAGCAACAACTAGCAGCCAGCAACAGAAGCCCTCACTTTTTTGTCTTTATTTTCTCCTTGTAACAGCATTTTTTTTTTTTTTAGAATATATTTTCTCTAATAGCAATGAATAACAGAAAGAAAAAAATTAAAATGAGATTGACTAATGAAAAAAAAAAAATGAAAAAAAAAAACAAAAAGAAAACAGCAAAACAATAAAACAAAAATGAACAAAAAAAAATTGCTTTTTTACTTTAGAGAAGTAACTCGAAATAATTAAGAATTATGATAATGATGCTAGAAAGTTGAGAGATAGCCTGCTCGTTTAGATTGGATAAACGAACCATATGCTTCAGTTTTGAATAAAATGAAGATTATAATTGGACAGATGGCTCCACATACAAACAGGAATGCAATTGATTTGAAATCAGAGTGAGAAGATTGGAATGTAATACTTATCACTTTAAAAAAAATATAGGAGTGGCTGTGTGGTAAGTAGCTTGCTTACCAACCACATGGTTCCAGGTTCAGTCCCACTGCGTGGCATCTTGGGCAAGTGTCTTCTACTATAGCCTCGGGCCGATTTTAAAACAATTTTAAAACAAAATTTATTCATAAGGCGCAGGAGTGGCTGTGTGGTAAGTAGCTTGCTTACCAACTACATGGTTTCAGGTTCAATTCCACTGCGTGGCACTTTGGGCAAGTGTCTTTTATTATAGTCTCGGGCCAACCAAACAAAGCCTTGTGAATGGATTTGGTAGACGGAAACTGAAAGAAGCCCGTCGTATATATATATATATATATATATGTGCGTGTATGTTTGTGTGTCTGTCCCCCTAGCATTGCTTGACAACCGATGCTGGTGTGTTTATGTCCCCGTCACTTAGTGGTTCGGCAAAAGAAACCGATAGAATAAGTACTGGGCTTACTAAAGAATAAGTCCTGGGGTCGAGTTGCTCGACTAAAGGCGGTGCTCCAGCATGGCTGCAGTCAAATGACTGAAACAAGTAAAAGAGTAAAAAGAGTATATGCTTTATACATGGCACCCGCAGGGGTGCTTATTACGTGCCACAGGCACGAGTGTGTTTATATATATACTAGCACTATGACCCAGCAACGCCAGGTCATAGTGCTAGTGCATGCATATACAGCTGCGTGCGTGCACACATACATGCGAGTACTGTCCAAATCTCCGACCAATCACATACAGCTAACAGGCATTCAAATGGCGTATCAAGTTTCGGGCATTTTGATTGGGTTTTGGATAGAAAATTCACAAAAAAGGTCACTTCTATTGATTTTTTAATGGCTTTGCGGGATGACTGGGGAAATGTAAAGATGTGCAGAACCACCATTGGACGGATATGAATGACCATAGAAAATGCGAGCCCTCTAACTGAAAAATTGTGGATTTGTATAAAGGATACACACACACACAGACATTTTGCCATTTATGTATATAGAAATTAATCAGCTGAAATAGTTAGGATGATCCAGTTCTTGACTGAGGATAGGAAACTTCAAACGACCCGTCCTTGTTTTTTTGTATCGTCTATCTGAATGTTTTGTCCCTTTTTGTATCACCTAGTTGTCTGGATGTTTTGCGTTCTTGTCCCATTTTGTATTTTATATATATATATATATATAGGCGCAGGAGTGGCTGTGTGGTAAGCAGCTTGCTAACCAACCACATGGTTCCGGGTTCAGTCCCACTGCATGGCATCTTGGGCAAGTGTCTTCTGCTATAGCCTCGGGCCGACCAATGCCTGTGAGTGGATTTGGTAGACGGAAACTGAAAGTAGTCTGTCGTATATATGTATATATATATATATATGTGCGTGTGTGTATATGTTTGTGTGTCTGTGTTTGTTCCTCTAGCATTGCTTGACAACCGATGCTGGTGTGTTTACGTCCCCGTCACTTAGTGGTTCGGCAAAAGAGACCGATAGAATAAGTACTGGGCTTACAAAGAATAAGTCCCGGGGGTCGATTTGCTCGACTAAAGGCGGTGCTCCAGCATGGCCGCAGTCAAATGACTGAAACAACTAAAAGAGTAAAAGAGTATATAAATTAGCCCAATGAACTTCTTGGACTATTTTATATAAAAAAAACTCTCTGATGTAGCCTGTCTATTTATATATGCATAAATTAACCCTAGGAACTTGATAAACTGTGTACGGGTATTACTGGTATTGTCCAAAATATCCCACGTGAAGTTTTGATTAATGTGTTCCAGAACAAACGTCATCGTGTTGACTTATGTCTACAATGTGGTGGCCAACCATGCTGGTGCCACATATAAAGTGCCTGTGCTGGTGCCACATATAAAGTACCTGTTTAAACTTTTACTGGGTCTACCTCAGGACTGACCTGGGGCTAAATAAAGTGTGTGCATAAGTGTGTGAAAGAGAGAGAGAGAGGGGGAATCAAGGAAAGAGAACCCATTCTTCTTGATTTGTCTATTTATGAGAGATTAGTATAATCCTACTTAACAATACCGGATTCAACAATCCATAACAAAACCATCAATTATCTACTGGAATTAGCATTACCTACCTACCTCACCTGAGTCTAACGATCCAGGTGTGTTAACAAGAAAGCGGACAAAAAGCAAAAACAAAAACAAAAAATAAAAACAATCGCAGAAATCTTAAACAGAGTCATTAAAGATCCAATCTGAGATTCACACCTGTTGCAGTGGTCCTTAAGTTTTTCTAAGCCCTGTAAAAGAACTCAGAAGGAAGGGCCTCCAACCAGGCCCCTTTTGTGATCCTCTTAAAGCCGGGAACTTTTCAGTACTTCCTTGTGTGTATGTGTATATGGTGGGGTGCCAAAAAGTTCCTGGTTTTGGGTAAAAGAAAACACAAGAGGACTGGTGAATTATGATTTTATTCAACATATTCCCCCCTCTCAGATTCACTCACTTATTGCAGCGGTCCTTCAGTTTTTCTAAGCCCTGTAAAAGAACTTGGAGGGTTGAGCCTCCAACTGGACCTTTCGTGATACCCTCAAAGCCAGGAACTTTTAAGTAACCCCTCATATGAATGTCTGTGAATGTGTGTATGAAAAGCTGAGAGGGTGTTTCAGTCTACCAATAAATCTATAGGCACCTCAAACAATTTGTGAAAGCATGATATGAGCTACTAAGACATGCTCACTTGCGAGTAATGGTTTTGGTTCATCCATACATGTGTGTGGAATTGAACCTAAATCCTTTGAAACACAAGTCTGAGACTGTACCAAGTGGTGGCGTTCCATCACCACCAGAGCCAAAAGTTTGAAGCCACCAGAAGAGAAAGGGAAGAAATCAAACGTCAGGAGAGAAAAGCTGGACAAAATCAACCTTGTCCTCCACCACCATTGCCATGCGGTCAATGCCGTTGACCCTTCTATGCAAGAATTGGTCTACAGAGTCATCAATGGCATCACCATAAGAAAGCATTCAGCAAAGAAGAAAAAATAAATTCTTGGATACGAGCCAAAGCCGCTGCCGCTGAAACCTGTGCGTATGTAATTTGCTTTCCATCCTTTTTTCCATGCCTGCATGGGTTAGACAAATCAGGAATTGTTTTTTACAGCTGGTTGTGTGTGTCTGCATGTCACTGTCCATAGCTTAGCAATTTTACAGAGAAGGACACATTGTAAGCCTTATTCACACATACACACACATCACCATCATCATTTAACACCTGCTTTCCATGCTGGCATGGATTAGATGGCTTGACTGGAAACTGGTAAGCCAGGAGGCTGCACCAGGTTCCAGTCTGATTTAGCATGGTTTCTACAGCTGGATGCCCTTCCTAATGCCAACCACTCCAAGAGTGTAATAAACGCTTTTTACGCGCCACCAGCACAGGTGCCATTTGCATGACACCAGCAACAGCCACGACCATGATTTCACAAGAGCCCTTTACATCACATGGGTAACAGCCATGACTATGGTTTCACTTGGTTTGATGAGTTAAGGGCACATGTCCTAATGGTTAGGGTGTTGCACTCATGATGGAGAATACATTGTATTGTGTTCTTGAGCAAAACACTTCACTTCACATTGCTGCAGTCCATTCAGCCGTAAGTGGATACCCCCGCGTCACACAGGTGTTCCATTCAGGGTAAAATGCCAGCCTGCTTGCCCAGACAGTGGTTTGAGGGTGAAACTCGTTTACAACCATCATGTGATGTTAAGACAAGGTCACACACAAACATACACATGCAAGGGCTTCTTTCAGTTTCCGTCTACTAAATCCATTCACAATGCTTCGATCAGCCCAAGGCTTAAACGCTTACCCAAAGCATCATGCAGTGGAATTGAACCTTGCAATCACATGACTGGGAAGCAAGTTACTTTAACCACACAGCCACATGTGACTGTGAGCACATACACACACAACACATATATATATATATATATATATATAGATGGATACACATACATGTATATATACACATATGCACACAAACTACAAGACAGCAGACAGGAGTTGTGTAAGTGGTGGTGTTGGTGGTAGTGCTTGTGGTAGTGGTGGTGGTGGAGGTAGTAAGGGGTGGCGGCACGTTCTAATCAAAACCGCTGAAGCGTGTATTGCTCAGTTTCCGGAGCTTGAACTGTAAGGAAATTAACAGGTAAGAAGTGGATTTGCCTTTAAAGAGCTATTAACCAGCAGCAGGATTGGTGGAACTAGCAGTGGTGGTGGGTGGTGGTGGTGGCAGTTAACAGTGGTGGTGGTGATTGATGGTGATGGTGGTGGCAGTGGTAGCGATAATGATTAACAATGGTGGTGGTAGTGGTGATGGTAGTGGTAGTCAAGATGGTGGTGGTGGTGATAGTAGTGGTGATGGTAGTGGTAGTCAAGATGGTGGTGGTGGTGATAGTAGTGGTGATGGTAGTGGTAGTCAAGATGGTGGTGGTGGTGATAGTAGTGGTGATGGTAGTGGTAGTCAAGATGGTGGTGGTGGTGATAGTAGTGGTGATGGTGATGGTAGTGGTAGTCAAGATGGTGGTGGTGGAAGTGGAAAAGGTGGTGGTGATGGTGGTAATAGTGATGGTAGTAGTGGTGATGGTGATAGTGGTGATAGTGAAGATGGTGGTGGTGGAGGTGGAAAAGGTGGTGATAATGGTGGCGGTAGTAGTGATGATGGTAGTGGTAGTCAAGAGGGTGGTGGTGGAGGTGGAAAAGGTGGTGATAATGGTGGCGGTAGTAGTGATGATGGTAGTGGTAGTCAAGAGGGTGGTGGTGGAGGTGGAAAAGGTGGTGATAATGGTGGCGGTAGTAGTGATGATGGTAGTGGTAGTCAAGAGGGTGGTGGTGGAGGTGGAAAAGGTGGTGATAATGGTGGCGGTAGTAGTGATGATGGTAGTGGTAGTCAAGAGGGTGTGGTGGAGGTGGAAAAGGTGGTGATAATGGTGGCGGTAGTAGTGATGATGGTAGTGGTAGTCAAGAGGGTGGTGGTGGTGGAAAAGGTGGTGATAATGGTGGCGGTAGTAGTGATGATGGTAGTGGTAGTCAAGAGGGTGGTGGTGGAGGTGGAAAAGATGGTGATAATGGTGGCGGTAGTAGTGATGATGGTAGTGGTAGTCAAGAGGGTGGTGGTGGAGGTGGAAAAGGTGGTGATAATGGTGGCGGTAGTAGTGATGATGGTAGTGGTAGTCAAGAGGGTGGTGGTGGAGGTGGAAAAGGTGGTGATAATGGTGGCGGTAGTAGTGATGATGGTAGTGGTAGTCAAGAGGGTGGTGGTGGAGGTGGAAAAGGTGGTGATAATGGTGGCGGTAGTAGTGATGATGTAGTGGTAGTCAAGAGGGTGGTGGTGGAGGTGGAAAAGTGGTGATAATGGTGGCGGTAGTAGTGATGATGGTAGTGGTAGTCAAGAGGGTGGTGGTGGAGGTGGAAAAGGTGGTGATAATGGTGGCGGTGATGGTGGTAGTGACAGTGGTAGTGGTGGAGATAGTGCTTAACTCTGGTAGCACTGGTTGCAGAAGTGATTAACGATGTCTGTGGTAGTGGTGGTGGTTGTAGTAGTAGCAGCAGTAGTAGTAGTGGTGACTGGCAACGGCACCAAAAGTAATACCAATGTTGTTTTGTTCGTGATGTTAAAATAGTAGCTTTATAACTATTGTAGTAGCAGCAGCAGCAGTAGTAGTAGTAGTAGTAGTAGTGGTGGTGGTAATATTAGTAGTAGTGGTAGTAGTAGTAGTGATGGTGGTGGTGGTAGTAGTAGTAGTAGTGGTAATATTAGTAGTAGTAGTAATATTAGTAGTAGTAGTAATATTAGTAGTAGTGGTAGTAGCAGTGGTAGTAGTAGTAGTAGTAGCAGCTACGCAGTTTCTTTCATCCATAGAATGGTTAGAACTACAACAGCAACAACAAATACAATGGTTTGTAAGGAGAATTTAAACAAAAGCCAGCAAACAAAGCCTCATCAACGTATCTATATGGGGGTATACATGTGTCTATATACACATGCTTGTGTGTCTACGTACATATAGTATGAATTGGATAAACACATACATTTCTTTCTGAGTACACGTGTGCATGTATATGTATGTATACGTGCTTATGTTTGTGTATGAATGTATAGATGTATGTATCTCGAGCTAAGTAAAATCGTAGTCATGGCCAATGCTGGTGTCGCGTAATTGACACCTGTGCCAGTGGCACATAAAAGACACCCTTTGAACTTTGGGCCTCATGGAGGCCAGTGACAAGTGATAAAACCTTTGGCAATATATTGTGCTTGAGAAGATCTGCCAAGCTGAGTGAGATCGTAGTTGTGGTCGATGCCTGTATTTCATAACTGGCACCTGTGCCGCTGGCACGTAAAAAGCACCCGCTACACTCTTGGAGTGGTTGGCATTAGGAAGGGCATCCAGCTGTAGAAACCATACCAAATTAGATTGAAATCTGGTGCATCTCCCCAACTTACCAGTTTGTAGTCAAACCATCCAACCCATGCCAGCATGGAAAACAGGCGTTAAATGATGATGACGATATATATATATATATGTGAAGGCGCATGGCTCAGTAGTTAGAGCATCGAGCTTACGATCGTGAGGTTATGAGCTAAAATCACAGACCAGGCTGCGTGTTGTGTTCTTGAGCAAGACACTTTATTTCACGTTGCTCCAGTTCACTCAGCTGTAGAAATGAGTTGCGACGTCACTGGTGCCAAGCTGTATCGACCTTTGTCTTTCCCTTGAATAACATCGGTGGCGTGGAGAGAAGAGGCCGCTTCCATAAACCACCTTGCCCAGACTTGTGACTAGGAGGGTAACTTTCTAGGTGCAATCCCATGGTCAGTGTCATGACTGACCCGACCGATATATATATACCGGTGGCATGTAAAAAGCATCATTTGAATGTGGCCGATGCCAGTACCCATGACTGGCTCCCATGTTGGTGGCACATGAAAAGCACCATTTGAATGTGGCTGATGCCAGTGCTCCCAGACTGGCACATAAAAAGCAGCTGTGATACTCTCAGAATGGTTGGTGTTAGGAAGGGCATCCAGCTGTAGAAACATTGCCAGATCAGACTGAAGCCTGGTGCAGTCTCCTGGTTTGCCAGCCCTCAGTCAAACCATCCAACCCATGCCAGCATGGAAAACGGACGTTAAACGATGATGATGATGATAGATATATAAACAAAACTGAACACATACATGAAGTATCGCTGCATGTTAGGTGCAAGAGAATAAAGTCTCAAGGCATCGCATGTTAAAAACACCTGGAAGGATTTTAGACAAACAAATTCACCATCAGTCTCTTTTGTTGAACTGCTAAAATCACAGGGATGTAAACACACCAACACCAGTTGTCAAGTGGTGGTGGTGGTGGGAAAAACACAGACAGACACACACACACACACTCGACAGGCTTCTTTCAGTTTCCACCTACCAAATTGAATTACAAGGCTTCAGTCAGTCTCAGTCTATAGTAGAAGACACTTGTCCAAGGTGCTATGCAGTGGGACTGAACCTGGAACCATGTGGTTGAGAACCAAATTTCCTACCACACAGCCACACCTGCATGCTTATTTCAGTACAGGAATTCATTAGTATTTCTTAGTAATACAGAGTCACTCCTCTCTCTCTCAAAGACATCTCCTCACACCATTACACCATACCATTGCAACTACTAATAAGTCCTTAACCCCCCCACCACCACCACAGAACACATAACTATCCCTCAACACATTCATAACTATTACCTCTCCCCGCCACCTTTACATCTTCTGCTACTCCCTCCCTTCATCTGCAACTTCATACTTTTACAAATACATATCTTTATATATATATATGATGAAAGAGGGAGAGCAGGAGACCAAGGGAGAAAAGCTGGCAAAATATTAAAAAAAAAAAACAGCTACAAAATGAGGAAGAGATAAGATAACTTATCCGTATTAGACTAATCCTATTCAGAAATAATAATAATAATAATGATAATAATAATAATAATAATAATAATAAATGCCCTGATGCAGTACCAGGCACTGGCTCACATTGCTTCTGATCTTAACTGATTGGAAGTGTTATCATGTACATTGTTTTGTCTTGGTATAAAAGATGGGCTACAGCAAATATTCTGCTCAATACCACAGATTTGCTTGTCAGTTGTTTGACCTTAACCAGTTGAGCATGTCCCTTAGTGGCTGACAGTATGTGCCTCTGATCACGAGCAGAAGTAGTGGGGGAGCATCATAGCCACGTGTTGCGGTTTGAATAATTTCACCTCTGGAAACATGGTTGTTTCGTTCAACATCCTTAAACGACCCTTATTCAGGGACCTTTTGAGCGGGATGGGCTACTCAACCTGAAGAAAATTCTAACTGGGCCCCACCTGCAAGGTCATGTGCTGTTTATCTTGATATGAGATCACCATGTCGCGCACATATGGTTGTGATGCATGTGCCTGGTGTACCCTTATCAGACGAGTAGTCATGATGGGTATACTGGGCTTCGTATATTTTACCCCAGTGTTGCTTTGATGGCATGCACTGCTCTCTCACTCAATAATAATAATAATAATGATAGAAAGAATATAAGAGACATCATGACAATATAGCAAGGATTGTCCATTGGACACTTTGCAACAAGTATGGACTTCACAGAGCAAAAAAGTGGTATGAGCATAAACCCAAAGGCATCATTGAAAATGATAATGCAAAGATCCTGTGGGATTTTATGATTCAGTGCAACCATGAGATAGAAAATAGGAAGTTAGACATAGTGTTAATTGAGAAAGAAAGCAAATGATGCTGGATCGTAGATATGGCATGCCCAGCTGACAACAAGATATGTGATAAGGAAGAAAGAAAAGTCGATAGGTATGACAGGTTAGCTTGGGAGGTTAAGCAGTTGAGGTCGCTGAAAAAGGTGGTAGTAGTACTAATAATTGTTAGAGCCCTAGGAACAGTGAGCAAAATTCTTGAGAGGTACGTGGAACAAATAGGGGCTGTAATAAGGGTGGAGCACTTGCAGAAAACAGCACTGCTTGGAACCGCTCGAATACTCTGGATGGTGCTCAAAAAATAACGGGTGTAACCTTAGTTCCCTAGTAGTGAACAGCTGATACCGTAGTACATCTCCAGCATTAGGAGCTGGGCAAAGACAATAAAATAATAATAATGATATTTGATATAGGCACAGGTGTAGCCATAGGGTAAGAAATTTGCTTCTCAACCACATGGTTCTCAGTTCAGTCCCACTCCATGGTACCTTCGGCAAGTGCCTTCTGCTATAGCGCTGGACTGACTACAGCCTTATGGATGGATTTTGTAGACAGAAACATACATTGTGTGTGGTGTGGTATGGTGTGTGTGTGTGCATGCGTGTCTTTGTGTGTGGTGTGGTAAGGTGTGTGTATGCGTGCGTGTGTCTTTGTGTGGTGTGGTATGCTGTGTGTGTGTGGTATGGTGTGTGTGCGTGCATGTGTCTGTGTGTGTGTGTGTGTGTGGTGTGGTATGGTGTGTGTGTGTCTTTGTGTTTGTGTGTGTGTGTGCGTGTGTCTTTGTGTCTGTGTGTGTGGTGTGGTATGGTGTGTGTGTGTGTGTGTGTTTGTTTCTGTGCTTGTCTCCCAGCACCGTTTTTAAGGTAAAGAAGCAATTGAATTACAATGACCAAAGTACTTTACTGGTACTTTATTAACCTTGAAAAAAATGAAAGCAAAGTCAACCTTGCTAGAATTTGAACTCAGAACATAAAACTGGAAGAAATACTGCAAAGCGTTTTGTCCAGCATGCCAATAATTCAGCTTGCTCACTGCCTTACGTATGCCATGCTTAACAGCACCTAGGTTTCCCCAAATGCTCACCCATCTAAGTTTTAACGAGGCTCCACATTGCTTAACTTCAGTGATCAGACAAGAACCACTGCTCTCAACATGATATGGTCCATAGGCTTATGGCCGAGTGGTTAGGATGTCATACACACAATCCTTAGTGAGTGGGTTTGGAGAACAAAAACCGAAAGAAGCCCATCACATTGTGTGTGTGTGTGTGTGTGTGTGTTTGGCCCTCACCATTGCTTCACAACCAGTGTTGGTTTGTTTACATCCCTGTAACTTAGCAGTTCAGCAAAAGAGACTGATAAACTAAGTACCAAGCTTGCATGAAAAAAAAAAAGAAAGAATAAAGTACTGGGGGTCGATTCATTCGACTAAAAGATTTCTGGAGGCGGTGCCCCAGCATGGCCGCAGCCTAATGACAAACCAGCAAAAGATATAAACAATGCCATTCATTAGCAATCCTCCAATTACGAAATATTAAAAACCAATAAAATTTTTAATTGCTTTTTTAACTGAATTTTCATTATTTCTAGGTGTGGCAAACCTTAACCTAAATTTCAAACTAAATCTATAGATATGTGCATCTCAAGTTGCATGCTTACGTGCATGCATGTGTGTGTGTGTGTGTGTGTGTGTATGACTGTAATTAAGAACAACTAATTATGAGATTAGATTATATTGTTGTTGGCATTGTCGCTGTATTTGACGATGTTTCTATAAACTTGAGGTTAGTTCAAAAGCCTTGTTATTTCTGTTGTTGTGGCAGTGATGGTGGGGGTGGTAACGGTGGTGATGATGGTGATGGTGGAGGCGATGATGGTGATGGTGGTGGAGGTGATGGTGGAGGCGGTGACGGTGGAAACAGTGATGATGGTGATGGTGGAGGCAACAGTGGTGATGATGGAGGCAATGATGATGGTAGAAGTAATGATGGTGATGATGGAGGCATCAGTGGTGATGGTGACGGTGGTGGAGGTGATGGTGGAGGCATCAGTGGTGATGGTGACGGTGGTGGAGGTGATGGTGGAGGCAGCAGTGGTGATGATGGAAGCAATGATGATGGTGGAAGTGATGATGATGATGGTGGAGGCAGCAGTGGTGATGGCGGTGGTGGTGATGGTGGAGGAGGCTGTGGTAATGGAGGAGGTGGTGGTGGTGATGGTGAAGGTGGCAGTGGTGATGGTGGAGGTGGTACTTTTGTTAATGTTGTTGTTGCTGTTGTGATGCTCATGCTAATATTGATGTAACTGCATTTTCATACAAGCTTCAGTTAAAAGTCCTGCTGCTGGTGGTGTTGTTGTTGTTGCCGTTGTGGTGCTGGCTGTTATTGATGCAGACACCTTATTTTGGTAGTGATTAATGGTAGTAGTAGTAGTAGCAGCAGTAGTGGTGGTGGTAGTGTTTTTGTCTTAATAAGTAATAAGGCAAGATTAGTTAGGAGCCTTGTGGTTGTGGTGGCGGTAGTGTTAGTGGTGGTCTTAACAAGACCAGGTGAGTCACAAGTTTTGCAATAGTAAATAGCTGTGGTAGTGATGGTAACAGTAGAAGTAGCAGTGGTAGTGGTGGTGATGGTAGTAGTAGTGGTGGTGGTGGTAGTAGTAGTGGTGATGGTGGTAGTAGTAGTGGTTGTAGTAATAGTGGTGATGGTGGCAGTAGTGGTGGTGGCAGTAGTAGTGGTGGTGGTAGTAGTAGTGGTTGTAGTAATAGTGGTGATGGTGGTAGTAGTGGTAGACATAGTAGTGATGGTGGTGGTGGCAGTAGTAGTGGTGATGGTGATAGTGGTAGTCATAGTAGTGATGGTGGTGGTGGTAGTGGTGGTGGTGGTAGTAGTAATAGTGGTGATGGTGGTAGTAGTGGTAGTCATAGTAGTGATGGTGGTGGTGGCAGTAGTAGTGGTGATGGTGATAGTGGTAGTCATAGTAGTGATGGTGGTGGTGGTAGTGGTGGTGGTGGTAGTAGTAATAGTGGTGATGGTGGTAGTAGTGGTAGTCATAGTAGTGATGGTGGTGGTGGCAGTAGTAGTGGTGGTAATAGTAGTGGTGGTAGTAGTAGTGGTAGTGATGGTAACAGAAATAGTAACAGTGTTGGTAGTAGTACTAGTAGTAGTCATGATGACAGACACAGCAACAGTGGTAGTAGTGCAGGTGATGAAAATAGAAATACTAAAAGTAGTAGCAGTAGCAGCAGCAGCAGCAGATGCAGTAGTGATGGTAGCATGGGATTATTGTTCATGTTGATGTCGCAGTATCTTATTTAAAAAGACCAGGTGAATTACAACTTTTGCTGCAGAGGTTGCAGTAGTAGTAGAGGTGGTGGTATCGACGGCAGTAAAAGCTAAGCACAGGCATAGATAGCTGTGTGGTCAAGAGGTTTGCTTCTCAACCCTGAGGTTTCAGGTTCAGTTCCATGGTGCAGCATCTTGGGCTAGCACCTACTGCAAAGGCCCCAGGCCGATTAAAGCCTTGTGAAGGACCTTGCTAAATGGAAACTGAAAGAAGCCCATTGTGTGTGTGGTGTGTGTGTGGTATGTGTGCATTGTGTGTATATGTGTGCTGTTGTGTGGTGTGTGTGTGGTGTGTGTGTGGTGTGTGGTGTGTGTGTGTGGTGTGTGCTGTGTTGTGTGTATATGTGTGTGTGGTATGTGTGCATTGTGTGTGCTGTGTTGTGTGTATTTGAGTCTCCTTGTCTTGACATCGTATGACAGTTGTAAATGAGTGTCACTGTCATACAAGCAGTGTCATTTCCAACATTCCAGCATGGTCTGGCCACAAGGAAATAATACCTTGCACCTAGAAAGTTCCCCTCAGAGGCACAAGTCCGGGAAAGTTTGCTGGAAGGCCAGCAGTCGCCCATGCGTATCAGCCTCCTCTCTACATGCCGCCAATGTTATCCAAGGGAAAAGCAAAGGGGCCAATACAGCTGGGCACCAGTGACATCGCGGCTCATTTCTACAGCCGAGTTAACTGGAGTAACGTGAAATAAAGTGTCTTGCTCAAGAACACAACACACAGCCCAGTCTGGGAATCGAACTCACTATCTCATGATTGTGAGCCCGGCATTAACGATTGAGCCATTAGACATTTGGATGTTGTAAGAGGCAAAAGGATTGATAACAGGAAAGCTACCCAACCAGAGCATGAAATATTGCCTCAGAATATTGCATCCGACTCATGCCAACACAGAAAAGCAGAAGTAAAATTGTAACTGATAATGATTGTATGTGTGTCTAAACGCATGTCTGTGTGTCTGTGAGTGAGTACCAGTGTGTATTTGTGTGTCAGTATGTGTGTGTTCTCATTTGTCTAAAACTGGTGCACTTAATGTTGTGCCACCTTGTGCCCCATCAAGCAGCAGCTCAACAAATAGGTATCAATAAAATAAGTTCTGTGATAGTGGTGGTGGGGGTGTTGATAATAATCATCATCATTGTTTAATGTCTGCTTTCCATGCTGGCATGGGTTGGATGATTTGACTTAGGTCTGGCGAACCAGATGGCTGCACCAGGCTCCAGTCTGATCTGGCAATGTTTTTACAGCTGGATGCCCTTCCTAACGCCAACCACTCCGAGAGGGTAATATATATATATATATATATATATAAACACACACACACACACACACACACACATGTATACACACACACATGTATACACACACACATACATACATACATACAGGGGGCAACGGGTACATTGTCACCATTTAATATTTCTTATATTGCACATGTGCATTATTTGTTTTTGATTTTGTTGACTACATAGTATAGTAGGGTCAGTCGGGCATCATCTGTGAGAAAAACAGCACCATGACGCAATTCACACTGCCAAAACTTTGGAAACGACATGTTGCATTGCTTAGCATTCGCACCAAAAGCTCCAACATGAACAGATGGTGAACACACAGAACAACTGTTGACTTGCCAAGTCCCCAAAACATGTACCGAGAGTGATAGAAATCAAACGTCCAGTCAACATCATGGTGTTTGGAGTGATCACTAGTGATGGTGACATTATGCCTCCATTCATCTTCCCACATGGTCTCAGACTCAACATAGAGGCCTACATCAAGTACCTGGAGGAAGTAATGCTGCTCTGGGTCAAGAGGGTGGCTGCTAGAAGACCCTATGTTTGGCAACAGGACTTTGCACCATGCCACACGAGTACAAGAATGCAGTCAAGGCTGTCAGACAATTTCTATGACCACATCACCCCTAATATCTGGACACCTAACTCACCAGACTGCAACCCCCTTGATTATTATGTGTGAGGCACCGTTTAGTGAGAGACCAAGAAAATAATAATGATGTTCAATTTGGGTACAAGAATAGCAAGTTTTGACCTTGTAAAAAGATGAAAGGCAAAATTGGCTTTTGTGGGATTTGAACTCAGTACAGTCAAAAACAAAACAACAAAAATACCGCATAGCATTCTGTTCGATGTTCTAATGATTTCTGCCATCCCACCTCCCTCTTCTACTGGATGGCCACCTCATGCCATAGTGCAACAGAAAAAAAAAAAAAACCTCACTTCATCATCTCTCCACACTGATTCCTTTGCCTCTGTTGTAACATCAGCCTCCTCTTCATCTCTCCCATTCTCCTACCCCACGATCCTTGTCTCTACCCATCCCTCACAAGTTGGAGGGAAAAACGCCACCACTACCACAACCTCCACCACAAGTCACATACAAAAAAAAAACCATATACTACTACTAATACTGCTACCACTACCACCATTACTAATAAAGATGATGATGATGATGATGATGACAGTGGTGGTAGTGGTGATGATTGCTTTTTTTACTTGCCACCAGGGCAGCAGATGAGGGTGGGGAACGATACAGAGAGACAGACAAAGTGTGGTGGGGATGGGGGTTGGAGGGTCTCGAAATGATGTAAAAAAGAAAACTAAAGAAAAAAAACAAAAAGCCTAAAAAAAAAATCAGAGCAAACATTTTCAAATCCAACTACACCAACACAAATAAAAAAACAAAAACAATCTCACTCCTACCACCACTACTACTCCTACTACAACTACTACTACAGCTACTACTACTACAACAACTACTACTATTACAACTACTACAACTACTCCTACTACAACTACTACTACAGCTACTACTACTACAACAACTACTACTATTACAACTACTACAACTACTCCTACTACAACTACTACTACAGCTACTACTACTACAACAACTACTACTATTACAACTACTACTACTACTACTACTACAACAAATAACAATAATAATAAAACAACAACAATCATCATTATCAAATCCAGCTACACCACCACAAATAAAAAATAAACAATCTCACTCCTACCACCACTACTACTCCTCCTCCTACTACTACTACTACTACTACAAATAACAACAATAAAACAACAACAGTCATCATTATCAAATCCAAACAAAAAAACTGCTCTGATTCCTGAGCGTGCCGCTGCCACTTCTGCCGCCGTTGCCACCGCCATGGAGATGAGAGGCACAGCACATTGTTAAAGAGTCAATAAATCCATAGATCTATTTTGAACAACCTGTAGATCAATAGGCACCGCCACACCTCCACCCACAGCCCCACCACCACCACCACCACCACTACCACATACAACCACATATATAAACTCTGACATGCACACACATATACAATCACTCTAATACACATTTCTCAACTAATTAGTATTGTTAAATGAATGCATACATGCATGCATGCACATATACCCACATGTATATATACTTGCATACACATATATACACACATGTATATATATCTATATCTATACTCACACGCATACATATACATACATGTACACATACACACACACACATATAAATATATATATATATATATTATATATATACTAACATACATATACTCACACACAAACACACATACATGTATACATATACACATATGCATACATATATATACTCACACACATACATACATGTATGTATACATATATATATATACATATATACTCACATACATACAGGTATACATATATACTCACATATATACACATACATGTATACTCACATATACACACACATGTATACATATATACTCACATACATACACACATGTATATACATATACTCATACATACACACATGTATACATACTCACATATATACATACACACATGTATACATATATATATACACACAATATATGCTCTCTATATAGAGAGAGGAAGAGGAGGGTGAGGGACTAATGAGTTAACTAGCCTTGCTCGGAAGTGTATACACATATGGAAAGAGCTGTGCCTTTATGAATAAACTCCAGTGTTCATATTTGGATATAGTTATACACACACACACAGAATGAGTGAGAGAATAGCAAGTTAACTAGTATTGTCAGGAAGTGTATACATGAACACAAAGAATCAAGCCTTTATAAATAGATGCATGGGTGTACGAATGGATATATATAAGAGTGGCTGTGTGGTAGGAAGCTTGCTTCCCAACCACATGGCTTCTACTATAGCCCCGGGCCAACCAAAGCTTTGTGAGTGGATTTGGTAGATGGAAACTGAAAGAAGCCTGTCGTGTATGTGTGTTTGCAAACTAGATACAAAAGCATATGTAAGTTGTTTAAGAGTCCACAAGTCAGAAAAAAAAGCATATGTAAGTTGTTTAAGAGTCCACAAGTCAGAAAAAAAAGCAGTTATATTTTATTCCATAATGGTTACCTCTGATGAGCGCAGGGTTACATAATCGGATTGTTACCTAACACTGTTGAATCCCTAGTGAGAAACCGATTGGTAAGATCGACCATAATGGATATATAATATTGTACCCTTCAGATTATATATATATATATATAAAGAACTATCATATATATACATATATATATACAGATATATTACTCTTGTACATATGTATGTATGTGTAAACTTTTGCATATATACATTCATGTACATGAATCCTTATTTACATATTATTTGCATACATAGATCTGTATGCTATCACTGGTAAATACATCTTGACCCTTTGGTATTTAAACTGGCCACATCCGGGCCCCAGATAGAATATTTGCGTTGGATATGGCAGGTTTAAATGCTAAAGGGTCAATATTTGTCAACAAAAGATTTTCCTCACCTGAGATGTTTTAGCATCGATGGTAAATATAGCCTTGTTTGGGTTCCGAATAGTCGAAGGCAACAAAGAACAGTCTCCGGGGTAAGGGACTTCGACATATTTGCTGAAAGAGACATCGGTACAAGATAGATCCTCGGATATTTCATTGAAAGAATTTTGAAAGGGCTCCAGGGGCTCTTTTTGTCCAGAGTGTTTGCAACAAGTGGCTGGTCCTTCTTTTGTGGGAGGATATTGGGAGTTTAAAATGCTGCTTTTTGCCAATTGCTTTCCAGGATAATCTGAAGAAAAAAAAAAAACAAACAAAAGGTGAGAGAAAAACTACTCTTTATGATGAAAACACTCATATATATATGTGTGTATATATATATGTATATATATATGCGTGTGTGTGTACATATATATATATAATAATTATTTGAGGGAATATTAATCCTAACTTACAGGGAAAAAAAATTCAATTTAGAAATACTAAATCAAATGTATGCACATATATATACATATATACCCCATAGGCGTAGGAGTGGCTGTGTGGTAAGTAGCTTGCTTACGAACTACATGGTTCCGGGTTCAGTTTCACTGCATGGCACCTTGGGCAAGTGTCTTCTACTATAACCTTGGGCCGACCAAAGCCTTGTGGGTGGATTTGGTAGACGGAAACTGAAAGAAGCCCATCGTGTATATATATGTGTGTGTGTGTGTGTGTGTGTACGTTTGTGTGTCTGTGTTTGTCCCCCCAACATCGCTTGGCAACCGATGCTGGTGTGTTTACGTCCCCGTAACTTAGCGGTTTGGCAAAAGTGACCGATAGTATAAGTACTAGGCTTACACAGAATAAGTCTCAGTGTCGATTTGCTCGACTAAAGGCAGTGCTCCAGCATGGCCACAGTCAAAAGACTGAAACAAGTAAAAGAGTATACACAGCCAAACGGTGAGAGCTAGAGATATATCTATATATACATACATATACAAACATATATATACATACACACATAGACATATGCACGTATACATATGCACACACATATATACATACACACACACATATATATGCATACATATATACACACATATATATATATTGTTATATTTAGGGATGGTCATATTTTGTTGGCTTATTAATCACATGCACTATATACACTTGTCCTTCCCTTCAGCTTCGTTATTATTCTTGTTTTAGTAAGAATAATAATAATAATAACACTGGAGTGAAGACCAAGTATATAGCACATGTAGTTAATTGGCAATAATGTGACCATCCCCAAAGATAACAATATCTGTTTTAACATACGATTTCACATCAGGAATCTTGCAAAACAAATATATATATATATATATGTAATCACCATCACCGTGACCGACCAGGCTATCAGATGTTGCTACACATCGCTGGTCACAATGCGCTCCACATAGTTTTAGCCTTCAAATGGCGCCACCCCGCTGGCTAAGCAAGCAGGCCACCAGAAGAAAGAGTGAGAGAAAGTTGTGGTGAAAGAGTACAGCTGGGATCGCCACCACCCCCTGTTGGAGCTTCGTGGAGCTTTAGGTCTTTTCGCTCAATAAACACACACAACGCCCGGTCTGGGAATCGAAACCGCGATCCTACAATCGCGAGTCCACTGCCCTAACCACTGAGCCATTGTGCCTCCACACACACACACATATATATATGATGATGATGATGATGATGATAATATATATATATATATATATATATAAAGCACTAGTAATGGTGCCATGTAAAACGCACCCAGTACACTCTGTAAAGTGGCTGGCATATTAGGAAAGGCATCCAGATGTAAGGATAGCTATGTAGGTTATATGTTCAACTTTGTGAGCATGTTGTCTTGGGGTTCAACCTCACCACACGGCACTTTGAGCAAGTACCCCTCACTGAGGTCACGGGAAGGTCAATATTTTCCGAGTGGCATTGAATATGTACAGAGGTCTTTCATCTATGTGTGTGTGTGTGTGAATCTGTCTGTCTGTGTATGCATGTGTGCAAGCACATGGATGTGCGTCTAATAATGGTGCAAATAAGTGTACTGAATTGCATCTCTTTAAGCTGAATATTAATAGCCGTTCAATAAATAAGGATCAATAAAAAAACAAAAGGGCACTAGGATCAATATGAGTGATTGAAAGCCTTAAAGGTGTAACACAATCATGGCTGCAACCAGTAGAAATTAGGTGTGTGTGATGTTGGCTGTGTGGTAAGAAACTTGCTTCCCAACCACATGGTTCCGGGTTCAGTCCCACTGTGTGGCACCTTGGGCAAGTGTCTTCTACTATGGCCTTGGGATGACCAAAGCCTTGTGAGTGGATTTGGTAGAATAGAAACTGGAGGAAGACCATTGTGTGTGTGTGTGTCCACTCAACCACTTTACAACCAGTGTTGGTGTGTTTACGTCCCTGTACCTTATTGGTTCATCAAAAGAGACTGATAGAATATGTACAAGGATTTAAAAAAAAAACAAAAAACAAAATAAAAAATACTGAGGTTGATTCATTTGACGAAAAATTCTTCAAGGTGTTGCCCCAGCATGGCACACAGTCTAATGACTGAAACAAGTAAAAGATAAAAGTGGCTGTGTGGTAAGTAGCTTGCTAACGAAGCACATGGTTCCGGGTTCAGTCCCACTGTGTGGCACCTTGGGCAAGTGCCTTCTAGTATAGCCTTGGGTTGACCAAAGCCTTGTGAGTGGATTTGGTAGATGGAAACTGAAAGAAGCCTGTCGCATATATGTGTGTGTGTATATAAATATATATATGTATGTATGTATGTGTGTGTGTGTCTGTGTTTGTCCCCCCCCCCACCCAACAACGCTTGACAACCGATGCTGGTGTGCTCACGTCCCCATAACTCAGCGGTTCAGCAAAAGACGTAGAACAAGTATAGTGTTATTGGACGCTCAGGAAAGGAAAGAAAAAAAGGAGGATTTAACGTTTCGAGCAGAGCTCTTCGTCAGAAACATAGGAAAAGGAAAGATCCAAGGAAGGGAAGACGGAGAAAGAAATCGTCAACGATACACACACGGTCACATATTGAACATATATAAACACATCACTGTGTGGGACAAGAGACGCAATTTCTTCAATATTATTTTCTCATATGCAAACCCTCTCCTTTCTTGTAAGCTAAGGTTATAAACGAAAAAAGAACCCCAAGTATGGCCCACAGCCGGGTAAACTTAGGCAAGTGTCTTCTATGGTCATGAATCAACAATGTCCAATAATCTAATTTAGTAGAAGCCTATAAGGTGTATGTTTGGATGTGTGTGCGTGTAGACTTGTCTCCCACCATCTGATAACCAGCCTTGGTTTATTTATGTTCCCATAACTAAGCAGTCAGCAAAAAGACACAACGATAAGTACCAGATTTAAAAACGAAGTAGGGAGTCGATTTGATTGACTAAACTTTTCAAGGTAATCAACAGATTGGCTGCCGTCCAATGAGTGAAACAAGTAAAAGAATGAAAAGATATCCGTATTATACGGAAGCCAATCACCTAAGTGTGTGTATACATGAATGTATGTTTATGTGAGAAAAGACACACAGACACACTTTACAATTTTATTTTTTTACTTTTTTTTTAATTGCTCATACCAAGGAAGAAAAACAAAACCCTTGACCTTTTGCAAGGGGTTCTGAGAATAGTCGGTGTGAAAGGTTAACCCCCAGACTGATGGCATGACCCGCATGCTAGCAACATAGTCAGTTATGCTAAATGCACACAACAACCAAGTGTTGGTGTTAAAATTAGCAACCGATTAAATTGGTGGGTCTCAACCGGGGCCCAGGTGGCCCTTGAAGGGTCCATATAAGATTTTGTTGTTAAAATTTATGAGCAATAAACTGCTTATGCTTCAACAAGACACAAAATATTCTAACAATTTTTGAAATACAATTCCTAACAATATTTCATTATAAAAATAAAATAGGATGTTTTTTTAACATTCAAGAAAAACAGAAATCAAAAGGGGTTCCATAGGTGAAAAAGGGTTAAGAAATATATATATATATATATAAATAAATATAGGGATGATATTATTAAAATACCATCACAAGTGGTAAGCGAATTATTAGCTGTACAGGCAAATTAATAAAATATATACATACAACATTAGATATGTACATATATACAGAAGGGTACTACAAGGGTACTACATGAGTACCTATATCGCTAACGATAGAAGTCAAAAAATACACCTGTTCCACCGAAAAGTCACAAATCTATTACAGACAAGATAGGAAAAAATATCAGTGAACTATCTTGTCTGTAATAGATTTGCGACTTTTCGGTGGTACAGAAGTATTTTTTGACTTCTATAATTAGCAATATAGGTACCCTTGTAGTACCCTTCTGTGTATATGTACATATATATATATATATAATGCATGCATACCCATACATTACACAAACAACTCTGCCAAAAGCATCCCAGGACCAGGTATTTGTGTTAAAATTGGCAATGGTATAATGGTATGTATATATAGATATATATATATCTTCGTTGAAGATTTGTCTGTGGCTGGACGTCCTCCACGTCACCAATTCTCACCTGTTTCCAAGCAAGGTAATATTTCCTCATGGTCAGACATTGGGTCATTCCTCAGACAATCGAAAATAAATGTCGCCTGCACAACACTGGTGCTTGTTTACGACTATCACATATATGTGTATACATACAAACACACGTACATATGCATGCACACACAGACATATATGCACATATGCATGCACACACACATATAAGATGCATATATAATACACAAACACACAAATATATATAAGCATGTATACACACGAATGTACACATAGGTGAAGTGCCCTTTATATATATATACAATTCTTATTTTACATTTTGTGAGAAATTTTATTTCTATATAATTTCTCAACCATCTTTCGTATTTTATTACGAATATACAAAATGGTATATTGTCCTAAAAAATGGTACAATATATACGGTCACTTGCGAATTGCATGAGCACACTTTGTTCAACCATCCGAAGCAACCTGGACACCAGATGGCTCAGGGATTCCAACCCCGCTGGAATCCCTGAGCCATAGCAAAGTTGGACCAGGGTCACAGGGATGTAAAGACTGCAGTGGAGGAGGTAAGAGGTGTAAGGACAACATAGGATGTATACCAGACTCAACTGACCTCAGCTTTTGGCTGATTTGTATTAATGCCAGAGGGACTTTTAAATTACCTTCGGCTTGTGTGCATGTATAAATATATATATATATATATTACACATGTGCATGCATTTATATATACACATATATACATGTGA